>NC_030681.2:64627314-64929114 GCF_000004195.4 Xenopus tropicalis | reverse complement strand
TGCTAGTTATATTAATGTTACTGCTGTTTTACATTAAATATTATAGTGATTTTGGCTAACAAAAATACAATGCCTTAAAATTTCATATGATTGTGAAAGTATGCATATTATGTACATTTTCCACTTTTATTTCAGTGCATTACCTGACACCCCCAATGGAAACGTGAAATGCTACATAAAGTATTTCCATTGAATCAGAAATATTTGTTCTTTTTCTAATTTCTCAGTAAAAGGAGTCTTTAGGGTATTTTTCCTTTAAGAGAATACATTTAAGCAAGTATCTGCTACCTATTTTTAGCCTAATATTTGCATAATCTAAACTCATGTACATTGTCTTTAGATTTACAGAAAATAAGCTTAAAGCTTTAAGAAGAAAACATTTGTTCCTATTCACTTTATAACACTGAAATATAAAAATGTAAGCTATAGACAATGACACAGAGAAATCAAATAGAAAACTTGCAAATTAGAATAATGACTCAGTGTAAGACTTTTGCAAATGTTTATTTTTACTCACAATTTTAGATTGTAGATAGAGCACATGTAAGCAGACAATTTACAAAATTTGCAAAAGAAAACCTCAACATCCTATAAAATTGAATATAGTAGTGGAGCATTGTTTTGACAGCTTGTGTGCATATTACCTATAATTTGCCTATATCTTACCTGTAAGAAAGGAATCCACATTGTGGTCCCACTTAACAGTCAGCGTTGTCAAGAAATGTTGGTGGTTTACTAAAGCCCTTACAAGTTGCGCAAAATACCATTTCAAACACAAATGCTTCAAGAGCAGATGAAACCATGCTGCATTATGATACTTTGAGTAAAAAAAAGCAGAAAAGGAGATCAATTAAAAAGGTGATTGAAAATTCACTCCATTTCACACTGTATTCTTGGGCCAACAAATTTTTATTTTTATTTTTTTAGTTGTAATATTGGTGTGTAGGCAGCCATCTCAGTGCATTGTGCCTGAGTCTAAGCTTTCAGAAAGAGCCAGAGCTACACTCTGATTCTGAAAAAAATTAAATTAAATTTTAGTGAGAACTAAGGGCAAATCAGAGTGATACAGGGAACTTTAGTGTCCCTCAAACTTTCTTATAAGGCATAGCAACAGCTATTGTATTATTGTGCAAAATGTTAAATTTGATGGAGTGCACCATTTTATAGCTCAAGTAACTTTATTACTATGTAACTATGTATGTATGTATAGAAGCACAATAGTGCAAAATAGCTAGTTTAATAAATTTGCCTATGAATACAGCACAGCTGGTGTATTTCTTAATCAAAACTGTGCATTTGTGTCTGCTTTTGGCACAAATTAGAATCATCTTGAGAAACGTTAAAAAACTATTAGTTAAAGAGTATTATACTGATATCAGTATTATACTGATAATTTTACTTCTAACTTGTTTTTTGTAAAAGTTGAAAAGTAAATAAACCAGGGTATATTTCATGTTTTCATAAAAGCTGAGAAATTACAAATGAATAATTTTTATAACAGAATTTCAAACCACATGGTTGAATGGATATGGGTTTCTTTAAGCATTAATGTTGCAGGATCTTCTATGAGTTTCTTCACCATAAAGTACAGGAATCTTGCCCAGGTGCAGCCCCTTTCCATGTAGGTAAAAGCTGCATTAATTTTGTGTGCCAGAAAACATTGTGCCTTCAGTATCCGGCACAAAATTTTGCACAATTGTGGGAAAGAGTCTTAAATTGTAGTTAATATACATGGCAAGTAGTGCTGGTATATTTGCAGTGTATATAGATATGGGACCTGTTATACAGAAAGCTTCAAATTATGGGAAGGCCATCTCCAATAAACACCATTATAATCAAATACTTCAAATTTTACAAAATGATTTGCTTTTTCTCTGTAATAATAAAAGAATTGCTTATATTTGTCCCAACTAGATTACAAGATGTAATTAATCCTTGTGTAAGGCAAAACAATCCCATTGTTTTTTTTTTTAAATGTTTTTTAGTAGATTTAAGGCATAGTGATACAAATTATGGGAAGATCCCTTTTCCAGACAACCCTAAGTCCCAAGCATTTTGGATAACATGTTCCATACTTGTACTACTAAAGTAAATGGAGCCTTTTGTGTTAAGGGACCTCTTTGTACTGCCCTTTAGATGTGACTAATAATAAGTCAATATACACTGTTATAGAGCAATGTCTGTAACAATAAGTAAAAGTTGAAACCTTCATTGTTCAAGACACTGATGTGTACAGCAAGGTCATAGCTATGAAGTAATTTGGTGGACTAGGTGCTGGTGATATAAGAAATGGGCTGAATGTGATTAAAAGGACTGAATGAGAGAGAGGTAGAACTAAAGCTAAAATGTGAATGTTTGGCTGGGAAGAGTTCAACTTTTCAGCTTGATTAAATAAGGCTGTAGTCAATGTAGTCTGCTTTTATCAGTTCTTGCTCCAGAAAAAGCAATGTACTGAGCCAATGGTATAAAATGTGAAAAGCATGATGGTTTGCCTGTGTTTTTCAGTTTGCACCTTTCTCCATGTTGTTCATTTTCAAAATATTACTCTACATAAAAAGTTACCAATAGGTCACGTTAAACATTTTTCACCAATAAGTTTGCTATTGTAAGTAATTTTGTAATTAATTTTATTTTGTAAGTAATTGTTATTATTGATTGGTGAAAGGGATAGAGTGGTCACTACAATTTTGTGTAATGAGAGAACACTTTTGAGGGCCGATTCTTCTTATCCTGGGCATGTGTTCAGTGAAATCCTATATGGTCAATTTTAGCCCCTTCACTGTATTTGTAGTATGGAGAAGGAATTCTTGTTAAAACCAAATGATTTACAAAATCATTTTAGGCACATAGGGTTCACTTTTTTGCCAGCATATAGATTTATAGGCAGAGGCTACCACAAGACTGTAATTGACAGCCAATATAGAAAGGGAGAGGCATATATTGCTGCAATAAGAGAAAGACTGATGCTACTATGTTTATTGCATCGTTTAGTAGAAAAAAATGAGCTGATAATATATATAAAGATATGAGAGCAGGGTACAGTTAACAAACACCAGTTTTATTTAATGATGGAAGTAAAGGAGGTCTTGTTAATTTGCAGATTTGTAGCTCGTTGAGCCCCCACTCTGGGAAATGCTCTCTCACCAAGTGTTATAGCCATTAGACTATCAGTAGGAACATGGTTGGATACAACTGGTAGTTGTATGTTGTGGAGCCACTAGGTGTGTAATGTGAGCATATGCGGGTATCCAAGGATTTTTCACGCAATGTCACAGGAAGGACATTTAAAATGTGGAATTACAAGAGAGGGTCCTTCTGTCATACACATGTGAAGATTAATGGGAGTATTTTTTAACATTGGAGACAAACATCACCAGTGGTGTTGCCCATAGCAACCAATCAGTAATTAAATTTGAACGGTCACAAGTTTAAAAACAAAAGCAAAGATCTGATTGGTCACTATGGGCAAAATCACCAGTGATGTTTGTCTCCAGTGTTAATAAATACACCCCTTTGTTTACAAATTGTGGCATAGGGATGTGTATTGGATTTTTAGTGTAGAAACATGACATCTAAAGGGGCTCAATAAGACCTTTGATGTCACATGCTTTGGTTGATGCATGTATGTCCTGGGACCATACTGAGTATTTGCTTACAATCTAGATGAGAGGGTAACTTACAGACACAAATAGGCAAATATAGGTGCTGTAGGTTACAGTGGGTGACACTGCAATATATAAGTGCTAATTCCCAGATCAGGTGCTGTGTGAGTGCTCCAAGAGGTAGTCTTTAAGTTTAGTTTTAAAAAGACTGAGGGAGGATTCTCTCCAGAGGAAATCAGTGAGGGCATTCCAAATGTAGGGGACAGCAAGGCAGAAAGGTTTAAAGGAGAAAGAAAGGTAAAAACTAAGTAAGCTTTATCAGAAAGGTCTATGTAAATACAGCCATAAGCACTCACAGAAATGCTGCACTGACTTGTCTGAAAAAAGATTAGTTGTGTCTGTAATTCCTGTGCCAGAGACACGCAGCTTTCTGTTCTCTGCTCTTTCCTGCTCCCCCCTCCCTCAAGAATGCTAAGAACTCACCCCCCCCCTTAGGAATGTGGATCTGAGCCAATCAGCAGTGGCGCGTGGCGACTAATCTCGCCGTGTGTCACAGCTGTAAGGCAGGAAACAGCATTAGTAGTGGGGGGTGCAACCAAGCGGTTGCTCTGTGAGTCGGTCAGTAACGTATGGAGACACAAGAGAAGAGATGTAGTGAGGAGCAGAGGAATGGAGGGCTTTGAAGGTTAAGAGAAGGAGTGTAAGATATTCTTTGTTTAATGAAAAGCCACGATAAGGACTTTAGCAGTGGAAGGGCCTGAACTCTCTTGGATGAGAGGAGGAGAATTCTGGCAGCAGTATTTAATACAGACTGTAGGAGGAGAGATGGGAGTTAGGGAGGCTGGTTAATAGCAGGTTACAGTAGTCTAGGATGAGAGCATGCATGAGCAGCCTAGCTGTTGCATTAGAAAGAAAGGGAGGGATTTTGGCAATATTGTATAAGAAAAAGTGACTGGTTTTGACAGTGGTGTTAATATGGTCAGAAGAGAGAGGAGTCAAAGATCACCCCCAAACAACGTGCCAAACCAACAGGGTTGATGAGCGTGCCATCGATAGAGATGGTAAAGGAGGGGTGGGGGATAGGACTAGGCTTAGACCAGAGATCCCCAACCTTTTTTACCCGTGAGCCACATTAAAATAGAAAAAGTGTTGGGGAGCAACATAAGCATGAAACAGTTCCTGGCGGTGCTAATAAGAGCTATAATTGGCTATTTAATAGCCCCTATGTTGACTGAAAGCCTACAGAAGGCTCTGTGTGGCAATTACACTGGGTTTTTATGCAACCAAAACTTGCCTCCTAACCAGAAATTCAGAAATAAGCACCTGCTTTGAGTCCACTAGGAGCAACATCTAAGGGTTTGGCGAGCAACATGTTGCTCACGAGCCACTGGTTGGGGATCAATGGCTTAGACGGAAAGATTATTAGTTCAGTTTTTTTAGGTTCAGTTTGAGGTGGTGTTGGTTCATCCAATTGGAGATAGCCAGGAAGCAGTTAGAGATTTGAGTCTCAGTTTCAACTGTTAATGAAGGGGTCAAAAAATAAAGATGATATTTAAAGCCAAATGAGTGGATAAGATCTCCCAAGGACTGTGTGTAGAGGGAGAACAACAATGGCCCCAGTACAGAGCCTTGCGGTACCCCCACATTAAGTGGAACTGGAGATGAGGTTTTGTTTTCATAGGAGAGAGTGAAGGATCGGTTAGAGCCTGATTATGTATTTCAATCGAATGCAGAATTTGCATCAGGAAGGAGTGGTCGACCGTATCAAACACAGCCGATAGATCGAGGAGGATTAGTATAGAAAAGTTACCTTTGGCTTTGGCAATAATTTGTAACTCTGCACAATGCAGTGTCAGTAGAGTGCACAGCCCGAAAAACAGATTGCAGCAGGTCCAACAGAACGGGAGAAGACATTCTAAGATTTTGGAGGCAAATCAAACTGCCTTAAAATGTCATCACCCCACCAAATGACATTTTTCCTCTGCCCCCTGGCTGATTTCACTAACAGGTTAAGGTAGCAACCCTACCTGTTCATGAGGTACAAGTACAAAGGAACCTGTAATTTACAACATATTATTACCTGTTTATGCAGTATAGCATAAGAACTTCCCAGTACCAATTACAAGTATAGGACCTGTTACCCAAAATGCTTGGGACCTGGAGTTTTTAAGGATAAGGAGATTTTCCAAGATGTGGATCTCCATACCTTAAAGGACAATGAAAGGTTAATATAAATTAAAAGTAAGTCTAAAGGCATTATTTTTAAGTACTTACTGCATATCTAAATTCCCAGATCCCTGCTTGCTTCTCTGAGATATTGTGCTGGCAGCCTACAGCAGTGTGAAGACTACAGTGACATCACTGAAATCTCTCTTCCCTTCCTGTAGGCTGTGTAGCCTTCCTATTCTCTGAGCATGAGTGTAACTTGATCCTGTCTCCTGTTCTGAGCTACACATGCCCACCAGCCAATCAGAAGCGGATCTGCCAGAGGGGAGGGGGGGGAAGGAATGAAACACATGTGCAGTATGAAGCAAGGAGGGAAAGGAAGGGAGAATACCTTTTTAGAGATGGCTGCCTGTTCTGGAAAATGTGAAGTAAGTGTGACTGAGTAAATATTTGATTAGGTGAGCCAAAAGTGTGGCGTTTTTACTAAACAATAGGAGCACTATTGGGCAGTATGCTATTTAAATTTTGACGTGCATTCTCCTTTAAGTCTCCAAAATAACAATTTCAATGTTATTTAAACCCAATAGAATTGTTTTGCCTCCAATAAGGATTAATTATATTTTAGTTAGGATTGAGTACAAGGTACTGTTTTATTATTACAGAGAAAAAGGAAAATGTGAATTATTTTACGAAAATGAACTCTATTGGAGATGGCTTTCCTGTAATTCAGAGCTTTCTGGATAACAGGTTTCTGACAACGGATCCCATACCTGTAATATCATCAGAATTCTGTTGTCATAGGTGGGCAATTAGACTGATACCAAACATGACAAGTGTCTGAAAATCCAGCTTCCCAGAACCCATCCCTCCTAACTGGTACTCATAACCAATATGTGATTTATGAGGTTTTATCAGAGGGTATATGAATCTAATTAGAATAAGGGTTTACTAACCTGTATTTCAAACAGGTTTTGGCCTGTTAAATATTGGGCCTGTTTTACAGTTGGAAGGAGGAATACTCTAGGAATAAGAGGCAGGGGTACAGTAGTTAGTAGAGAAGTCAGAGGCTCCAATAAGGAGGCTAGAAGGGTTAGTAGCCTGTGGTGTCACCTGCCATTATAGGGACTCAATTGGTCAGGCTCAGCCATAGGTGATTCCTGGAGTAATATACCACTAGAAGCATCTGCTAGTGCTGGGGACTAGTCCACCATTCTGTGAGTACTACCTCTGGGTGTTGCAAGCACTACACCTGTGCTTGTGTGAATACCATGTAGGAGATGAAAGTGTATGAAGCATTTATGAAGTTATTTATTATTGTACAGCTTTTGAAATATCCAGAAAATGATCTGGCTTTTTTGGGCTTGTCTTTTTGCAAGATAAGTGTACCACCTTTGCACAGCCTACACACTGGTGCCTCTAGTTAAAGGAGAATGAAAGGTACAAACACTGTGGGTGCCAAAATCTTTATGGATACACAAAGCCCTAAGTGTTTTGCACAGTTGTAGTAAATTACATATTACTCAATACGTGGTTAGCTATTTTAAAAAACATTTTTTTGTTCTTTTTTATTTTATGTATGTTGTAGTATAATCACCAATATAGTTATATACAAGGGCACACCCTAGTGGCTATAATGCCCAACATCTACCTGGTGACAACATTCTTGCAGGTGTGGGCGTAAAACCCAAGTATAGGTTTCTGGACCAAACACAAAGCTCAAAAATATGCAGTTGAAAAAAAATACACACTTCCATGAAGTTTAAAATTGTATGCCTATATAACCTGCCTAACTACTAGTTGATCCAAAGAATGGCAAAAAACCCCTTCTGAAGCCTCATCAGTTTGGCACAGAGGGGGAAAAAATTCCATCCTTCCTGGCTCCAAAATGGCAATCAGACCAGTCCCTGGATCAACTTGTACTATGAACTATCTTCCTCACTTGCTAAAAAGCCATCCAACCCCTTCTTGAGGCTATCTAATGTATCAGCCAGTACGACTGATTCAGGGAGAGTGTTCCACAACTTCATGGCTCTCACAGTAAAGAACCCTTTCCGAATATTTCAATGGAACTTTCTTACTTCTAATCGGAATCGGTTCCCTTGTGCTGGAAGTACCTACTGGTAAATAAAACATTAGAGACATTATTATAAGATACCTCTGTATATTCATACATAGTTATCATATCACCCCTTAAGCAGCTTTTCTCCAGTGTAAACAACCCCAACTTAGCTAGTCTTTTCCCATACCCATATTCCATTCCCTTTACCAGCTTAATATTGCCTTTTTGTGGACCCTCACTAACTCTATAACATCCCGTTTGAGCACTGGAGACCAAAACTGCACTAAGGTCTAGATGGAACTTTACCAGCACTCTGTAAAGTGGAAGAATAACTCCCTCTTCCCATGAATCTATGCCCCTTTTAATACAACTCAAAACCTTGCAGCTGCTGCCTGGCATTGCTTGCTACAACCAAGTTTATTATCTACAAGGTCTTTAAGGTCCTTCTCCATTATGGATTTGTCTAGTGCAGTCCCAATAAGGCTATAAGTGGCTTTCATATTTTTATATCCATGCATGACCTTACATTTATGGACATTAAATCTGCCACTTAGCTGCCCAAATTGCCAGTTAGTCAAGATGCTTTGCTTTTTAACTTGTTTATTAATGACCTGGAGGAGGGCATAGAGAGTACTGTTTCTATTTTTGCTGATGACACAAAATTGTGCAAAACTATAAAATGACTGGAAAATGAGGTTCAATGTTGATAAGTGCAAAGTTATGCATTTTGGTAGGAATAATATAAACGCAAACTATCTACTGAATGGTAGTGTGTTGGGGGTATCCTTAATGGAGAAGGATCTAGGGTTTTTTGTTGATAACAAATTGTCTAATTCCAGGCAGTGTCATTCTGTGGCTACTAAAGCAAATAAAGTGCTGTCTTGTATAAAAAACTGCATTGACTCAAGGGATGAGAACATAATTTTGCCCCTTTATAGGTCCCTGGTAAGGCCTCACCTTGAGTATGCAGTGCAGTTTTGGGCTCCAGTCCTTAAGAAGGATATTAATGAGCTGGAGAGAGTGCAGAGACGTGCAACTAAACTGGTAAAGGGGATGGAAGATTTAAACTATGAGGTGAGACTGTCGAGGTTGAGGTTGTTTTCTCTGGAAAAGAGGCGCTTGCGAGGGGACATGATTACTCTGTACAAGTACATTAGAGGGGATTATAGGCAGATGGGGGATGTTCTTTTTTCCCATAAAATCAATCAACGCACCAGAGGTCACCCCTTTAGATTAGAGGAACGGCGCTTCCATTTGAAGCAGCGTAGGTGGTTTTTCACGGTGAGGGCAGTGAGGTTGCGGAATGCCCTTCCTAGTGATGTGGTAATGGCAGATTCTGTTAATGCCTTTAAGAGGGGCCTAGATGAGTTCTTGAACAATCAGAATATCCAAGGCTATTGTGATACTAATATCTACAGTTAGTACTAGTGGTTGTATTTATAGTTTATGTATGTGGGTGTATAGATTGGTAGGTGTGGGTTAGGTGTGCTGGGTTTACTTGGATGGGTTGAACTTTTTTCAACCCTATGTAACTATGTAACTATGTAAGATCCTGCTGCAAGGATGCCACATCCTGGATAGAATAAATTAGGCTGCAGAATACCCTCCCCTAAGTCATTAATGAACAAGCTAAATAAAATGGACACAATACAGAACCCTGAGGGACCCCACTAAGAACCTTAATCCAGATAGAGAATGAACCATTAATAACCACCCTCTGTACTTAAACCTTGTTCTGTAGCCAGGTGGGTACTTACAAGCCCTTAGTAGGTTTCCAATATACTGTATCTAGTAATCAGTAACTCTATATATTGTTGTAATAGACCTCTGTAGTTCAGTACTTAATATACACTTTGCACTAAAATAAAATGAACAGTGTTTTTATGGGCCATTTTTCCCATTTGGGCCCCATTCTACTTTTTGGCAGGTCTCCAGGAAAGTGATGGGTTAATAACTGTAGGCCACCTGGAGTGAGTGCACTGATAACTAAATAGTACAGGGCCCTGTGATTCCTGATGGTGGCCCTGAATATTGGTCCCACTTTCAAAGGAACAGTTCAGTGTAAAAACAAAGCTTGGTAAATACTGTAGATAGGGTGTGCAAAATAAAAAAATGTTTTTAATATAGTTAGTTAGCCAAACATGTAATCTATAAATGCAGGAGTGAACTGATGTCTAACATAAATAATAGCAAAAACACTACATCTTCCTTCGCAGGTGGCCATACACGTAGCAATTATGGTCTTTCCTGCGACCATTAAACATTAATTTCCCCCACTGACTTTCAGGGCTAAATCATCAGATCATCAGGTAGAAACAATAGGAATTCTACCTCCATCTGCTTATTCAGCCCTTAACATAGATTTTGTTTTGGTGTCACGACGCAACAACCAAATATCCATCGATCCACCATACATGCACCGAATATTGTACGAAACAAGGTTTTTGTACAATACTGTCGTTGCGTGTATGGCCAGCTTTACCTGTTACCAGTCAGTAACCAATCAATGACTTGAAGGGGGCCATATGGGACATAGTCTATCTATTTACCCACTTTTATTTTTACACTGTTTTAAATTGTTTCTTTAAGACGAAGATCCTGCCTACCTCACAGATGCCCACATGTACACTGTTTATTGGGGTGGAAATAGTCGAGATTTCTGTGTATGCATTGTCATGGAAACTTTGTTGCATAAATTTCTTTCCAAAAATCACGTTTTAACAAATTTCCATAATAATAAGCAATTGCAGTGGCAGAGATTGACATGGACATACAATATTACAATTATTTTCTGTTATTTATAGAAAATTAAATAGTTAAGATAAAATATCAAGAAAGATAGAACGATGAATGTCTTTTAAGGTTTTTGAAAAAATTTATTTTTTCTTAGCATGAAATTCTGCTCAGACTTTTACATGCAGGCATTGCAGTTTCATTAAATATTAGCCAAATTAGCATTATCTGTTGCTGTATAGCTAGTAGTAACATGAGCTAAAGATCAAATTAAATGTACAGTTTAACAATAGTTCCTTATTTAAGGTAGCTTATATTAAGTTATTTATTAGAATGATTTCAGTATCTGACAATAGATAACCTTCTTCAAAATATTTATCTATTGTCTGATACTATCATAATAACAGACCTATTGCCTGAAACCTGCTAAATTGGTAACAAAAAGAAAGAGAATGGGAGTTATTAGATTATTGTATAGGATTACAGCTCGGTAATGAGAATAATAATCAGCTTTGCTTGTTTTGTATTTTTTAAGTTATCTTGGCCACAATAAACAATTTATGGAAATGTAGACCACAATGCAATTAAGAAGGACTTCCTACACTTCCATCCCCCCGCAGAATGCAAATATAAATTAGGTCATTTTTTTGTCCTTGTATTTCTGAGTAGGATGCATGCTTCTGGTGGAGGAAGGTAATCAAGGTACTGTATGTCGAGTCCAGATGGAATACTTGAATGTTCATGGTAGTGACAGCTGTGTGTGGGAAGCATGACTACAACTGTGCTGAGAAGATGGAGGAGGAAGCTTGTTTACTGCATTACTGCCTGTGAAGTCGAAAGGATAAAATTCATTTTTCTAAATAGAATGATAGAGATAAACATATTTCTCATTTCCTGTTTCTGCAAGTTTTTAAAAGTCTTTTTATTTTCTGCTTGGGTAGAATTTTTATGTAATAAGGAAATTTGAATATTCACATTAACCGTGCTTTTATGAGTGGCACATTCAATTTATCCAGTGTCGCAGTAGCGTAATATCAAGTCTATTAGTTCTCATTTAACAGGACTTGCACCCGCTGGGGTCGCAGCTCTCTGTACAGTGTGCTAGATTGGAAATCTGGTGTTTGGTGCAGAGAGCAGCAACTGGAGACAAAGCCATGCATCAACCTTACCTCCTGCCTTTGGCCAGATGGTAAGTACAGGGCCCCGATGTGACCTTCATCTCCTTCTACCCCCTAATTTGCATATGCAAATGACATCAAGTTAGGGGTTGGAGGATGCCTAAGTGCCTCCCTCTTCTTGCCCATTTTTAATCTAGAGAGGCTATACTCTCAAAAGATGGGACAGCGTATATGACCCCCAAAACTAATCAGGGACATAAATGTGTACCTAAAAAATTAAATGTATAGAACTGAGTATCTTGTTTTCAGGAGAGGATTTTTGTTGGTCTATCATAGGCAGCTGCTGATCAGTGGGTGTATCTATAAGGTGCTGCTCCCCCCCACAGAATCTCCAGGGGGGAGGGGCATCAAGCACAGCAACCCTTCCCCCTCCACCTGTCACAGAGGTAAGAGAGCAGCTGTAGAGGTGGGATTTTCTTAATTTTAGTAAGAAGATCCTGAAGTCTGGGCTCCCCTACGACCAAAGGGTCTGCTTCCTCTATAGTTACACCAGTTCATTATGGGTTAGTCCTGAAGCTGGTGCAGGTTTGTCACAGCTGAATACTTTCAGTCAAAGATGCTGTCAGCACAAATTCAGTTTGAAATTTTAGATCTGCCATCCATACTCAGTACTATGACAGTACTTCCAGGGTATCCATATGAGCTGCAACAACAGGCTTCACATCACAAAAAAATCGATGGTCCTTACTTAAAAGCCATTATTTGCTTTAATTTATACAATATCAAAAAGAGGGATACTCAATGGCCAGTCAAAATGAGCCAAAGCAAATGGGACACAGCCCCCAGATTTAAAAGGCAAGACAAACAGCAAAGTCCAGAAGTATCCCTAGGTGGCATTTTGAGGGGTTTGTATGCTTTTAATAATGATTTTTTACTTTTTTGAACTTTTGTGTTTGAGATACTTTTGGACTTTATTAAAGCAAATGCTTTAAACCTAAAACCAGAGAAATTCCTATGTATTGGCATGCTTAAATAGTTATTACGTACATATAGCATTAATAGTACTGAAGAAGCCCACACTAGGCTGTCTGGGTGTCTACCCAGTACAAACTGTTTGTATAACTCAGAAATACTAATGAAATGTAGGGCTGTTCACTTACCTATCTTATCACAAAAGGTTTACATTACATATACTGTATATATACAGTATATATATAGCAAGTGTTATTAACATTATAGAGGCACATGGAGATTCAGAAACCCACGGTTAAAGATAGCCATAAAAACACATTGGGGCTGATTTATCAATACTGGGCAAGTTTGGTCCTGGGCAGTAACCAATGGCAACCAATCTGCCATTTGCTTTTTAACATTGGATTTGGTTTACCAGCAGCTGCCTAATCATGGCTTGGTTTATATGGGTTACTACAAAGGTGCACATTTGCCCAGTGTTTATAACTGAGCCACATTGTAGGGCAGTGGTGCAATAAAGGAATAAAGGTGTAGCAACATTTCAGACTATTTTAGTTAATCCCCTCATTGTTTTCTGTTTCACACAGTTTCAAGGGAAAATTAAACACATTGTTTCTCAAGAATGAGTGCCAATGCTCCTAAAATGGCTGCTGGGGCAATTCCTGTTTGGAAAAAAAGAGGAATTATGGAAACTTACGTCCTTTTAAACTAAAATTTTTTGAGTTTTAACAATACATTCAACTCGAAAAATGTGGGATTTTCAAATGTAGACTCGAAATTATCATACGACTGATTCAAGCATCACTGTGACATTTTATAAATAGAACAATGATTGAGTTTAATTTGAATTTATACCATGTCGAGTTTATACAACTTTCAAGGCCAGAAAAAATTAATTTTAGTAAACTGGCCCCTGCAAGTCATTGCCTGTGCACCCAAAGTATTCCAAAACCTTACTGCGCTCACTGTAAAGAACCTTTTGCATAGCTTCAAGTGAAAGTTTTGCTCCTCAAGTTTAAAGGGGGGCCTTTTGTCCACTGTTATTTTCTTAATGAAAAAAATTCCTCTGCTATCTATCTATAATCCCCTCTAACATATTTGCAAACAGTTATGATGTCCCCTCTCAAGCGCCTCTTCTCCAGAGAAATTAACCCCAACTAGTCGTCCTCTTTTTTAATTGCTCTCTTGCTTTTATCAGTTTAGTTGCACATCTCTGTTTCTTTTTTTGTAGCATGCACCAATGAAAATGCTTTTTTGGTAATATTTTGCCAAGCTGTATCAAAATTGCAAACACACTCCTCAAGTGCTATGGCTTTTATTTTGGCTTTTCATAAAAAAACTTTTTTAATACTTTTTCCCACCTTTTTTAACCCATTTGTCCATCCTAATGTTGGACATGCTTTATCCCTCCAATTCTCAGTAATACCAATGATATTTTATCACGTTCTATATTTGTAGTTTACTCTTGCTCACCTATTTTGCCTGACAAGCTCTAAGCAATTACAAGCAGATAATGACATACGATATATACTTGTAGATCCATGAGCTGCTGTTTTTGCTCATAAGCCAAGCAACCACAGATAGTCACTTAAACAATCAATATAAAAATATTTACTGCTGCTATGACAACTAGCCCTGATTATACAGATCTGCCTTTCCTGTTTAACAATGTGTTACATAAAAAGTCCATGTTAATGTGCTCTGATAAACAGGTGGAGTCACAATAAATCTTAAACTCAAGACACAGAGGTATTCATAACATTGCTCATACTACATGAACATGCCTGTCATGTATTCCCTAAAAGGAGTTTGCATTTTTTCGGCAACTTTTAGAGCTAAAAAATTTGAATTGGGAAAAAAAATATGACTGCTAGTAAAAGGTCCCCTTAGTCTTTAATATAACAGAACACTATTAAAGCTGGCATAACATATCAAATTATATCTTTTTAATATGTTATGACATTTTATTTTAAACAGAAATGCAGGAATTTTTTTTTGTAGAGAATAGAGTGTTATCCCTGTTTATCGTACTGTATCAGAACTACAAACATCAGAATTACAAACATTGCTATTTTTGCTCTATTAGAATTTAATGGCTGCCCCAACAGCTAATTTATATATTTTAGTACTGTTTCTAAAGGAAACACAAGTTTTTACCAGTGCGGGGTAACAGTACATTATATTAAAGGAGAAGGAAAGGCTAAGTCACTTGGGTGTGCTAAAATGTTAAGTTTACTTCACATTTTCTAGAACAGGCAGCCATCTATAAAAAGGTATTGTCCCTTCCTTTCCCTCCTTGCTTCATACTGCACATGTGTTTCATTCCCTCCCCCTCCTACCCTCTGCCAGATCCGCTTCTGATTGACTGGTGGGCATGTGTAGCTCAGAACAGGAGACAGGATCAAGTTACACACATGCTCAGAGAATAAGAAGGCTGCCGCTGGCAGCCTACAGGAAGGGAAGAGAGATTTCAGTGATGTCACTGGAGTCTTCACACTGCTGTAGGCTGCCAGCACAATATCTCAGAGAAGCAAGCAGGGATCTGGGAATTTAGATATGCAGTAAGTACTTAAAAAGAATGCCTTTAGACTTACTTTTAATTTATATTAACCTTTCATTGTCCTTTAAAGGGATTATGTCATGATTTTTGTGGTGTACTTTCTGATTCTTTATACTGTTTACATAGCAAATAATTCACTATATCATTTTAAATTTTATTCTGAAACCAACAAATGTGTTTTATTTAATGTTCAGATTCTGACATTATCATTAGGTTCAAGGACTGGCACAATTTGTGTTGCCCACTGAGTATATGTCACTGGCTCAAGGACCCCTTATTTAGCTCAGCTTCAATTTTTGGACCTAAAACATATGGCACAGATCTGGATTTAATGTGTGTATGTAATATTGCAGGGTCTAATCTGAGTGACACGGGTGGACCCTTGTAAGTACCCAGTTCATCTGAAAAAACTTGCAAATTCCTCAATGGCCTTCTTTACTGATTCCCCAGTGCCAACATGGATACCTTGGATGCTGATTTCTAATCAGCATCAGCATCTTCTTTTTGCAGACAGCAGACATAGGAGTATTCTTAAAAGGGCACGCAGAGGGTCTGTGCTGGCCACCACATCCAATACATGATGTGGCGCAGTTGTTACAAAAAATTCTTTTGGTTTGCCGTTTAGAAATTTAATGCCATTGGAGGTTATGGTGTTCACACTGGGTGCTGTATGATGAATTTTTTAGTGTGCAAAAGTACATTTTCTGCAGCCAAGGTCTTCTCCTGCACAGCTGCAAGTGTGAGTTTAGGCTCAGCAAGAAGCCGTCACTGCAAGGCCCTAATCCTGAGCACCACAGACTAATTGGTCTCTCAGCATATCATTTAGGAACTCCCCAAACTGACAGTGCTCTACTAAGTGCAGTAATTCTGCAATATATGTAGAAATTATTTAATCTGCTCTTTGGTTTCTTTTGTGAAAGTGAAATATCTGTATAATGGCAGATGGTGTCAGAGAAAAATATGCATTTAAAATTTCTAGTAACTCCTCATAAGTCTGTTTTTGGAGAGGCTGGGGCAGTGAGTAAGCAAATGACTGCAAATGTTTTAGGCCCACAGACAGTCAGCAGCACTGGCCTTTTCTGCTCAGGGTTATCTATAGTGTTTGCTTCTAGGAAGTCGGAAAGTCTCTCTGCATATGAGTCCCAAGAAGCAGGGTCACTTAGATCAAATACCTTCATGTGTCCCAGGGTAGCCATGTCTGCAGTGAGACAGTAGATTTCTAAACCTCGTTGCCACAAAAAAGTCTTGGGTTCACAGTGAAAGTTGTGTAGGACTTAATGGTAACGCTTAAAGGAAAATGAAAGGTTAATATAAATTAAAAGTAAGTCTAAAGGCATTCTTTTTAAGTACTTACTGCATATCTAAATTCCCAGATCCCTGCTTGCTTCTCTGAGATATGGTGCTGGCAGCCTTCAGCAGTGTGAAGACTACAGTGACATCACTGATATCTCTCTTCCCTTCCTGTAGGCTGCCAGAGGCAGCCATCCTATTCTCTGAGCATGTGTGTAACTTGATCCTGTCTCCTGTTCTGAGCTGCATATGCCCACCAGCCAATCAGAAGCGGATCTAGCAGGGGGGAGGGGGGAGGGAATGAAACACATGTGCTGTATGAAGCAAGGAGGGAAAGGAAGGGAGAATACCATTTCAGAGATGGCTGCCTGTTCAAGAAAATGTGAAGTAAGAGTAAATATTTGATTAGGTGAGCCAAAAGTGTGGCGTTTTTACTAAACAACAGGAGGACTATTGGGCAGTATGCTTTTTAAATTTTGACTTGCATTCTCCTTTAACAAATTATTTATTAGAGCTCCAACATGGCTAACTATGTACAGACATTTGCAAGCAGGAAGTGTAACAAACTACAGAGAGCAAGCTAGAAAAAACACATCTACTAACAGAGAGAATACATATTTGGTGAAACAACAATTAGGCATGCAACTCCCTCTAGTGGTACACAACATATAGACTTTGTGACACAAGAGCACACGACAAGAACATATGAGTATAGGCATTACTAGTAAGATAACATAGAGATATCTCTTCACAGCACAGAACTGCTCTTACAGCCAAACAGGCGGTTCTGTCTTCAAGGCCATGGTAGTAGTAACCAAGGCTAGCTTGAGAGCAGAATACTTTCAAGTCAGGCAGGTTGTGCTTATAGCTGGGCTGTGGAGATGTACTTAGGAATGCTGCCTGACCAGTGAAGGGGTTAACCCTTGCTGTACAAATTCACCCATAGCAGATCCCTGGCACTGATGACTAAACAGAAGCATGCATAGTTAAAGCCAGGGCTAGACTGGCTTTTACTATGTATTTTCCTGGTAGGCGCCAACCGGTTTCCCCAGAGTAAATGTCTGATTATAGCAGACCACCAAAAACCCTCTAAGAAGACAACGGTGTGAAATAAAATGTTATAATTACACAATTTTCCAAAGAATGTAACAGACACTTTATTCTTTAAATCACTTATTTGCGTATAAATGGAAAATGGTACTCTATCCTCTTGGTAAATTATGCTGTACGGAAGAGCAGTAGGGCCACCAAAAAAAAAAAAAAGTACGGTGAATTATGACTTTTTAAACTCATAATTATGACTTTTAAACTCATAATTATGACTTTTAATCTCATAATTATGACTTTAAAAAGTCGAAATTATGACTTTTAATCTCATAATTATGACTTTAAAAAATCGAAATTATGACTTTAAAAAGTCATAATTATGACTTTAAAAAGTCGAAATTATGACTTTAAAAAGTCGAATTTATGACTTTTAATCTCATAATTATGACTTTAAAAAGTCATAATTATGATTTTTAATCTCATAATTATGACTTTTTAATCTCATAATTATGACTTTTTAAAGTCATAATTATGACTTTAAAAGTCATAATTTTGACTTTTTAAAGTCATAATTATGAGATTAAAGGTCTTAATTTCGACTTTGACTTTAAAAGTAATAATTTTGACTTTTAAAGTCATAATTATGAGATTTTAAACTCATAATTATGACTTTTTAAACTCATAATTATGAGATTAAAAATCCTAATTTCGACTTTTTAAAGTCATAATTATGACTTTAAAAGTCAGATTAATGACTTTTTAAAGCCATAATTATGAGATTAAAAGTCATAATTTCGACTTTTTAAAGTCATAATTATGAGTTTAAAAGTCATAATTATGACTTTTAAAAGTCATAATTCACCGGATTTACTGCTCTTCCGTAATACGGGCCACCAAAAAAAAAGAAACTCCGGTGAATTATGACTTTTAAAAGTCATAATTATGACTTTTAAACTCATAATTATGACTTTAAAAAGTCGAAATTATGACTTTTAATCTCATAATTATGGCTTTAAAAAGTAATTAATCTGACTTTAAAAGTCATAATTATGACTTTAAAAAGTCGAAATTATGATTTTTAATCTCATAATTATGACTTTAAAAAGTCATAATTATGAGTTTAAAATCTCATAATTATGACTTTAAAAGTCAAAATTATGACTTTTAAAGTCAAAGTCGAAATTAAGACATTTAATCTCATAATTATGACTTTAAAAAGTCAAAATTATGACTTTTAAAGTCATAATTATGACTTTAAAAAGTCATAATTATGAGATTAAAAATCATAATTATGACTTTTTAAAGTCATAATTATGAGATTAAAAGTCATAAATTCGACTTTTTAAAGTCATAATTTCGAATTTTTAAAGTCCTAATTATGACTTTTTAAAGTCATAATTTCGACTTTTTAAAGTCATAATTATGATATTAAAAGTCATAATTATGAGTTTAAAAGTCATAATTATGAGTTTAAAAAGTCATAATTCACCGTAATTTTTTTTTTTTTGGTGGCCCTACTGCTCTTCCGTAGATGTGGCAGTTTATCACATAAAATAACAATTTCTCCTATCTGTCTATAATCCCCTCTAATGTACTTGTATAGCGTTATCATGTCCCCTCAGAATCCTAACCTTGGCAGTTTATCCTCATAGTTTAAATTTTCCTTCCCTTTTAACAGTTTAGTTGCACGTCTCTGCACTCTCTCCAGCTCATTAATATCCTTTTTAAGGACTGGAGCCCAAAACTGCACTGCATACTCAAGGAAAGGCCTTACCAGAGGCAAAATTAGGTTTTCATCCCTTGACTCAACGCCCTTTTTAATGCAAGACAGCACTTTACTTGTTATCTACAAGAATCTCCAGATCCTTTTTACTCTGTACAGGTATGGAACCTGTTATCCAGAATGCTCGGGACCTGGGGTTTTCCAGATAAGGGATCTTTCTGTAATTTGGATCTCCATAACTTAAATCTGTTAAAAACCATTTAAAATTGAATAAACCCAATAGGCTTGTTTTGCCTCCAATAAGGATTAATTGTATCTTAGTTGGGATCAAGTACAAGGTACAGTTTTATTATTACAGAGAAAAAGGAAATCATTTTTTAAAATTAGAATTATTTGCTTTTAATGGTGTCTATGGCAGATGGCCTTTTCGTAATTCGGAAATTTCTGGATAAGGGGTTTCCAGATAAGGGATCCCATACCTGTACTAAGAACAATTCTGCAGTACGATATATTGTAACATTATTGCATTTTTTGGATCTAATAAACAGATTCCAGGAGTTCATTGTAGCACAAAAAAAAAAAAACAAGCAGAGGGAACAAACCCATAAACCTTTCAATATTCAGAGAACATATCTATAAGTGAAAAGATTTATAACACATTCATTGCATTCATTTGCACTGACAATTCACAATTTTATTATAACCTTTATTGGACCTTCATTAAAGGTTCCTTCTTAAAACCTCAAAGGGATTCTGTCTTGATTTTTATGGTGAACTTTTTATTTCTAAATTACACTGTTTACGTAACAAATAATTCACTCTACCATGTTTAATTTTATTTTTGAATCAACAAATGTATATTTATTTAGCTGTTATATTGGTGTGTAGGCAGCCATCTTATTGCATTGTGCCTGATTCTGAGCCTTCAGAAGGAGCCAGTGCTACACATTAGCACTGCTTTCAGATAACCTATTGTTACTTCTACTTCCACTTAATTGGAGGAGTCACGAGCCAGACTTAGATTTTTTACTATTGAGTGCTATTCTGATATCTACTATAATACAGGTGTCAGGGAGCTGCTATCTTGCTACCTTCCCATTGTTCTGCTGATTGGCTGCTAATAGGGAAAGGTAGGGGTGATAACACTCCAACTTGCAGCTCAGCAGTAAAGAGTGACTGAAGTTTATCAGAGCACAAGTCACATGACTGTGGCACTCCGGGAAATAAAGACTATGGCTAGCCCCATTAGAAATTTCCAAATTATATATAAAAAAATCTGTTTGTGCAGGATTCTGCTGGAGAAGCTGTCTTAACTGATGTATTTGAAAATTTTGACTATTCCTTTAAGGAACTTAAACCATTACATTTATTTTTCCTTAAAATATAAATTAAAAGGCCACTAATAAAGGTATTTTTTATTTTTAACCTAACCTTTAGTGTTAATTATAAATATACTTTCTCTGTAGTATATAATAGTGATACACCCAGTAGGACTATGTTTGCCCCATTATTAGTTAAATTACTTCCTGGGGTAGAATTGACCTTCCTCTCTCTGTCCACATTTTTGTGCTGAGCCTGTATGTTTACCCATATATTTTGTGGAGCAAAAATTGATGCAAAATTGTACCAGTCAAAATTATATTTTTTCATCTATACATACACAGGCTCAATGTTCTGTACACACAGAAAAAAACCCCTCTTATATTTGGAAATTCCTGCACCAGCAGGCAGTTTACATAAATACAAAAATGAATCAGAATAATTAAAATTATTAGTATTAACGTTTTTAAACCAGCTGCATTTATTATAACACCATATAATCACTTTGTATGAAGTATATTTCTAATTAGCCAAATAATTTACATAGCACACAGGAGAGTTTGGAAGAGTCCAATTTTGAAAAATGCTGGGAAGAAATCATAACTACATTACACATACTTTGCAAATATATAAATATAAATAGTAAGCCATAATGCTTTAGAATAATAAAATAAATTGTTAAAATTGCTTTTACTCCTTTGTTATAATTCACCAGTGATAAAGCCAGCTGCAGGATTTGGCTTAAAGTTTGTAAGGAACAGTGTTTATGGCAAAAGTCTTCGCTTTATAATGGCTGGCTCACTGTTAATAGCCAATTTTCTTACAAGAAGCCCCTTGTGAAATACATGTGATATGGGCCAACTCATAACTTAGCTGAACTGAGACAGTTGTATTATTATAATGAGACAGTTGGAACTATTATAATACTTCAGTATAAATGTTTTCAGCAGGTATTTGATTCATTCTTGTAGACATAACATCTGTACTAAAGATAAAGGGGTCTTGCTAACTTAAGTCTATTAAAAATAATTTAAGTATTATAAAAACCCAATAAGATTATTTTACCTCCAGTAAAGATTAATTATATTTTAGTGAGGAAATAATACAAGGTACTATTTTATTATAATGAAAAAGGAAATATCTTTTAAAAATCTGAATTATTTGAAATGGAGCCTATGACAGATGCTCATTTCATAATGTGTAGCTTTCTGGATAATGGATCTCATACCATACCATACTAACACATATTATTAAATCAATTTAAATTAAACTGGTAATGTTTATCTATTAGAGAACACACATTGCTGTTTTCTAAATTGAGTGCATTGTTAAACATTTGTTTGATATTGCCAGATGTAATCATACTCATGTAAGAATGTGTCTGGAGAGAGAATCTGAACATTACTACAAAGCAAATACAGTTGTTCCTTCATGAATCAAAATGCTGACAGTTCACTGTCCCTAAATCAGTTTGTCTTGAGAAGATTCAAACTATAACTTATGTTTTTTATATCCACAAAGGCAGGGAGTTAACATTTTGGTTGCCTGATCCATGTTCTCTCTGGAAATGTGAATATTTTTCACACTGTGGTATTCACTTTAACTTGTACATTTTTTCATAGGTCATCCAGGCTGTCTTCTTTGGGATCTGTGTGCTGTCTGACCTCTCTAGTCTTCTAACAAAGGGAAGTGACAACCAGGAACAAGAAAGGCAGTTAAAGAAGCTGATCTCCCTGCGGGACTGGGTGATGGCTGTATTAGCCTTCCCTGTAGGAGTTGTAAGTGGGTGGTTGTTTATATATAAATACCATCTTACATTCTTGGTGGTAAAACTAAATGATACAGTATACTATATATTACTTTTTTAAGAAGCAGGATCATTTGAGGCAAAACATTTATCTTATACCCTGTTTACTGAGTATAGTTAGGATAAAGGAGGCATGATACATATTTGGTGGAACTATGATATTCACAATTTCTGGAACTCTGCTTTCTCATTAATTTCCAAATTCACTCAAAACAAGTTTAATAAACCTCCAGAAGCAATGCTTCTAAAAATACAATAAGCTACCAACAAGAACTCTGGAAATACTTACCTTTCATATCTTAAGCGCATGCAGTATTAATTGCAGGACATTGGAAAAAGCAGGATGCATCAAGTATTAGTCTATTGAAACAAGAAGTTATTAACAATTTGAAGTATGAATTAGCAACACCAAGGGGCAGATTTATCAAAATACGATTTTTTTGTATTGTGCTTTTTAAAATATGAAAAAATCGGATATACTAGTACAAAAAAATCGTACTTTGCTCTGCAAAGTACAAATTTTTTGTATCTGCCGATCGTAAACGGCAGGAAAGATTTCTGACTTTGATCCTTCTGTGCATAATTTTGGAAGCCTCCAATATGATTTAATGGCACTCTGCAGCTCCAACCTGGCCCAAGGAAAGTCACGATACCGAAACTTGAATTAATCCAAAACTTTTGTACTCGGCATGACAAATACATTTTTGTTGCACAAATTATCGCGTTTTTTTACGCAAAGTACGAAAAAGTCGCCCAAAGTACGAAAAAGTCGCGCAGATATCCTCACAAAGGAACTTCAGGCGACTTTGGAAAGCCGAAACGATGCATATATTTTCCCACCAACAATTTACATTATCGTTAGTAGGTAAGCCTTTGGAAGAAATTAGTTGCTGTAATAGAAAAGAGTTGTCAATGCAACTCTCCTCATCTATCATGGCCCTTAAGTGTACATTTGGTAAAGGTTTAAACAAAATCTATACCAGAGATGCAGTATAATATATATAAATATATACAGTGGCTTGCGAAAGTATTCGGCCCCCTTGAACTTTTCCACATTTTGTCACATTACAGCCACAAACATGAATCAATTTTATTGGAATTCCACGTGAAAGACCAATACAAAGTGGTGTACACGTGAGAAGTGGAACGAAAATCATACATGATTCCAAAAATTTTTTACAAATAAATAACTGCAAAGTGGGGTGTGCGTAATTATTTAGCCCCCTTTGGTCTGAGTGCAGTCAGTTGCCCATAGACATTGCCTGATGAGTGCTAATGACTAAATAGAGTGCACCTGTGTGTAATCTAATGTCAGTACAAATACAGCTGCTCTGTGACGGCCTCAGAGGTTGTCTAAGAGAATATTGGGAGAAACAACACCATGAAGTCCAAAGAACACACCAGACAGGTCAGGGATAAAGTTATTGAGAAATTTAAAGCAGACTTAGGCTACAAAAGATTTCCAAAGCCTTGAACATCCCACGGAGCACTGTTCAAGCGATCATTCAGAAATGGAAGGAGTATGGCACAACTGTAAAACTACCAAGACAAGGCCGTCCACCTAAATTCACAGGCGAACAAGGAGAGCGCTGATCAGAAATGCAGCCAAGAGGCCCATGGTGACTCTGGACGAGCTGCAGAGATCTACAGCTCAGGTGGGGGAATCTGTCCATAGGACAACTATTAGTCGTGCACTGCACAAAGTTGCAGAGTGCAAGAGTGGCAAGAAGAAAGCCATTGTTAACAGAAAACCATAAGAAGTCCCGTTTGCAGTTTGCCACAAGCCATGTGGGGGACAAAGGAAACATGTGGGAGAAGGTGCTCTGGTCAGATGAGACCAAAATGGAACTTTCTGGCCAAAATGCAAAACGCTATGTGTGGCGGAAAACTAACACTGCACATCACTCTGAACACACCATCCCCACTGTCAAATATGGTGGTGGCAGCATCATGCTCTGGGGGTGCTTCTCTTCAGCAGGGACAGGGAAGCTGGTGAGAGTTGATGGGAAGATGGATGGAGCCAAATACAGGGCAATCTTGGAAGAAAACCTCTTGGAGTCTGCAAAAGACTTGAGACTGGGGCGGAGGTTCACCTTCCAGCAGGACAACGACCCTAAACATAAAGCCAGGGCAACAATGGAATGGTTTAAAACAAAACATATCCATGTGTTAGAATGACCCAGTCAAAGTCCAGATCTAAATCCAATCGAGAATCTGTGGCAAGATCTGAAAACTGCTGTTCACAAACACTTTCCATCTAATCTGACTGAACTGGAGCTGTTTTGCAAAGAAGAATGGGCAAGGATTTCAGTCTCTAGATGTGCAAAGCTGAAAGCTGATAGAGACATACCCTAAAAGACTGGCAGCTGTAATTTCAGCAAAAGGTGGTTCTACAAAGTATTGACTCAGGGGGCTGAATAATTACGCACACCCCACTTTGCAGTTATTTATTTGTAAAAAATGTTTGGAATCATGTATGATTTTCATTCCACTTATCACGTGTACACCACTTTGTATTGGTCTTTCATGTGGAATTCCAATAAAATTGATTCATGTTTGTGGCTGTAATGTGACAAAATGTGGAAAAGTTCAAGGGGGCCGAATACTTTTGCAAGCCACTGTAAACACTATAACAAATGTTGTAAAACATGGAAGGCAAAGATAGAAAATGAGGAGAGCATTGTGGCAGATGCTAAAACTAACCCCAGAGCGTTTTTTTAAATATATCAATAGTAAAAAGATGCAGGTTGAGAGTGTGGTCACATTGACTTATACCGTAGTAACAATATGGTTACAACAGATACAGAAAAGGCAAATGTACTAAACAAGTTCTTCTTTTCTTCAGTGTATACAGTAGAGGAGCCAGAATGCCAAGACCCACGCAATAGCTGCACTGTTGGGTCAGCTCAAACTAGTCAGTGTTTACGCAGGATATGGTGCATAAAGGCACCAGGGTCAGATGGAATACACCCTTGCGTACTGATAGAGCTAGGTTCAGTGGCCTCTGTTTCTGATATTCTCAGACTTTTTTTCATCTGGTATGGTTCCTATGGATTGGAGGAAAGCTAATATTCCTATATTTAAAAAGGGATTAAGATCTCAGCCTGACACTTAGGGGCACATTTACTAACCCACGAACGGGCCGAATGCGTCCGATTGCGTTTTTTTTCGTAATGATCGGTAATTTTGCGATTTTTTTCGGCGTCTTTACGATTTTTGTGTAAAAACGCGAGTTTTTCGGCGTCTTTACGATTTTTGCGTAAAAACGCGAGTTTTTCGGCGTCTTTACGATTTTTGCGTAAAAACGCGAGTTTTTCGTAGCGTTAAGAATTGCGCGAAACGTCGCGCATTTTAAGTTTTAACGCTACGAAAAAGGCGCGACTTTGCGCGCAAGTGTTAACGCCGAAAAACTCACGTTTTTACGCAAAAATCGTAAAGACGCCGAAAAACTCGCGTTTTTACGCAAAAATCGTAAAGACGCCGAAAAAAATCTCAAAAAATACGAAAAAGTCGCAAAATGTTCGTTTCCAATCGGAATTTTTACAATTCGAAATCGTGTCTTAGTAAATCAGCCCCTTAGTAACATAGTAACATAGTAAGGTAGGTTGAAAAAAGACATATGTCCATCAAGTTCAACCATAAAGGCCTGTAAATTTGACATCCATTGTAGTCAAGTTATTTATGGAATCACATACAAAATTATGTTCTGGAGAATGGCATTATAAGCAGTAATCAGCATGGCTTTATGAAAGATAGGTCATGTCAGACAAATTGAATTTCTTTTTATGATGAGGTTAGTAAGAAGCTGAACAGTGGGGGTGCAGTTGATGTGATCTATTTGGACTGCTTTCTAAACTAAGGTCTGTTGGTGAAGACATTTGCACATGGATAGGAAACTGGCTACAGGATCAGTTACAGAGGTTGGTTGTTAATAGTACATTCTCTGCTTAGAGGAAAGTTCTCAGTGGGGTATCTCAGGGTTCTGGGCTGGGTTTACTTTTGTTTAACTTGTTCATTAATGACTTAGAGAAGGGTATTATAAGTAATGTATCAGTGCTTGCAGATGACACAAAACTCTACAGTCCAGTCAGTTCTATCCAGGATGTGGCATCCTTGCAGCAAGATCTTGGCAAACTGGCAATCTGGGCGGCTAAGTGGCAGATGAGATTTAATGTGGATAAATTTAAGGTCATGCACCTGGGATGTAAAAATATGCAAGCCACTTATACCCTTAATGGGACTGCACTAGGCAAATCCATAAAGAAGAAGGACCTTGGAGTCTTTGTAGATAATAAACTTGGCTATACAAGCAATGTGGATAAAGAAAAACTCACCAGCGCACCCTGGCTCCTCCAAAAAAAACTTTAGCCTGGTGCACAGTATCAAGAGGGAAAGGAAATAAGGGAATTTTTTCCTATTTAGAGGACAAAAAAGACTTTGCCAAACAAGACTTTTACCCCTTTCCAAACACTAGTCATTCCTTTCAAAATTGCTTTTATATTTCATACTTCATACTAAGTTCTTCTCTTACACAATGCAACTGCAGTCTTGGATCTGCTTACACCAAAGTCTTCACTACCACTAGCCACTTCTGTCCCTGTGACAGTTACTGTATGTTCTTATGTCTCACTCCAGCCTTTAGAGATTACACTTTTGGCTAACTACATTGAAAACATTTTTTTTTTGCATAGCCTGCCTATTTACCCAGTTTCATTTTTACACTGAACAATTCCTAATTCATGCATTGATTTCTGCATGACTTTCTGACACAGCACAGATTTTATACTGTGATAATGGTTACAGTACATGAAATCAACATGGCCTTTGATGATTCATGTTTCTTGTATATATATATATATATATACATACAGTGGCTTGCAAATGTATTTGGCCCCCTTGAACTTTTCCACATTTTGTCACATTACAGCCACAAACATGAATCAATTTTATTGGAATTCCACGTGAAAGACCAATACAAAGTGGTGTACACTTGAGAAGTGGAACGAAAATCATACATGATTCCAAACATTTTTTACAAATAAATAACTGCAAAGTGGCTGTAATGTGACAAAGTTTGTGGCTGTAATGTGACAAAATGTGGAAAAGTTCAAGGGGGCCGAATACTTTTGCAAGCCACTGTATGTGGGATAATGCTAGTAAAAAGTACATTCACCCCAGAAAGTCAAATATTTTTGGAAAGTACACATTCCCCCAAATCTAAAATGGGTACCCATGTCTTTCTACTCCAAAGTACCAAGCCATAAAGCTTTCCTAAGTTTGACGATTTTTATGGCATTTCCAAAAATCACCTCAAAACTTCCACTATGCAGCATCTTATTTTCTACAGGTCATTAGGTACCAAGACAAAACACCCTAAATATGAACCCCAGAGGTCTACTGAACAGTTTGACATAAACACATGGCAGTTTTATGAAAAACCCTATATTTTTGGAAAGTACACATTCTGAAAAATCTAACATGGGTAAGAGTCCTTTCTACACCAAAGTACCAATCTGCAAAGCTTTCCTAAAGCTAGTGGTTTTTATGACATTTCAGAAAATTGCATAAAAATATTGCAGTTTGCCGCATTTTCTTGCATACAATGGCAAATCACCCCAAATAGGAACACCTAAGGTCTACTGAACAGTTTGATGCCCAATATGCATAGATATACCAAAGTCTGTGGTGTGTACTGAACCCAAAATGAAAATAGCACATATGGATTTCTCGCCAACTCAGCTTTTGCACACAGAGCCCCCTGACAGCGTATTATGTGCCGTAACCCCCCTAACTATACAGAGACCCCCAGAAAACCATATATTTTTGGAAAGTACACATTCTGACAAATCCAACATGGGTAAAGAGTCCTTTCTACACCAAAGTACCAATCTGCAAAGCTTTCCTAAAGTTAGTGGTTTTTATGACATTTCAGAAAATCGCATAAAAATGTTGCAGTTTGCTGCATTTATCTCACACGATTTCTTGCGGACAAAGGCAAGTCACCCCAAATAGGAACACCAGAGGTCTACTGAACAGTTTGATGCCCAATATGCATAGATATACCAAAGTCTGTGGTATGTACTGACCCCAAAATGAAAATAGCGCATATGGATTTCTCGCCTGCCAACTCAGCTTTTGCATACAAAGCCCCCTGACAGCGTATTATGTGCCGTAAGACCCCAAAACTACTCAGGGACCCCCAGAAAACCATATATTTTTGGAAAGTACACATTCTGATGAATTCAAAATAGGTAAAGTTATTTTTGTACAACAAAGTTACACATACAGGGATAAAAATGCAAAAATTGTGCAAATCAATGAAACAACAAAATAAGTCACATGACAGCATAATTAGTGGTCAGAATATCTGATCCAATAGTCACGCTGTCAAAATAAACAGTTTTGGGGGAAATAAAAAAAAAAAAAGAAGTAAAATGAAAAAAAAATATTTTTTTTTTAAGTTTTTGTGAGTTTGTGTATACATGTGGACATGTAAAAGTTGTGTGTATATGAGTGTATATGAGTGTATATAAGTGTATATAGGTGTGCAAAGTGGAAAAAAACCCCAAAAAAACCTGTGCTAAATTCTGTTGTATGTGTGTATAATTGTATATAAATGTATGTATGTGTGTGTAAAAGTGTGTATAAATAAAATCACACTTACCTGTGCTGAAGGTCAGATTGGTTCCCTGCTCCTCCATGCTGCAGTCCTGGAGGAAGTAGGTGGGAGGTGGCGCTGGGGGGGGGAAGCAGGAAGCAGTACAAGCAGCATCTGCTGCTTGTAGGATGGTCCTGCGACAATCGCATCGCAGGACCATCCCCCAACCCCCTCGGCTCGTTGCTGAAGGGGTTGGGGGCACATCTGTCTCTCTGCACTGGCGGCTTTTGCCACCGATGCAGAGAGAATCACTTAGGGAGAAAAAATGTAGGTACTACGGTGTTGGCAGGAAACTGCCTTTTTTAAAACAACGTAGTACCTACGTGCATGGCAGGGAAAGGGTTAAGTCACAGATTGCTTTTTTTTTTTTTTACATTTCCACATATAATGCTAAGGGGGAAATGTAATAGAAGTGGAAAATTGAAGAATAATTACCTTAAATAAGAACAAAGAAAAAAGAACAGCTGAAAGGTGGCATGCATTTGCGGTTGAAAAATGACTTTTTCAGTAAGGAAATTTAGTACATGCACTGCACACTGGTAGAAACATGTAATTTGTTAGAAAATGTATTTGTGTTCCTTTGGGATATCTTCATGTCTAAACAAAGGTCTATAAACAGACCAAAATTTATTCTCTAATTAAATTCCCAAAGTTTGTTAACAGTAGCTCTACATTATCAGTTTACAGTCTTGTTCCAGATTTGCTTTTAAACCCATGTTTCTTTAAATATTTTTATCACCTTAAATCACTGCCTCAAATGGCCATATTATTTTTCTGTTTAGTTTTAGTTTCAGTATATATTTGTGATGCCTACTAGCTTTGACCAAATACAATGTTTCAGAAAACGATGTTTCACGGAAAATTAATTTATCACGTCCAAAAACATTATTTACATTAAGTGCATGTGTGAGACTAAGCAATTAGTATGCGTACATATCTAGAGGTACATATCTAGAATCTCAACCCTCCAACCACATGCTTTTATATGAGTTGTACTGTATTAATAACATGAGTTTAAACTAAGGTGACAGCAAGGATTTCTCCCAAGTAACCTGTTTGCATGTTGCAACTTTTTCCTCTTAATCTTAAGGATTTTTTCATAGTGATAAGTTGTCATAGGAACAAACACTTTGCCTGTGTAAGTATAGTATAGTTCAAGGACAGAGGGTAATTCAATAGACACACCAGCCAGCACGTTTAGAGTTTTTACGGTTTTGATGGCAGTGTTTGGAGAAAAACAGATTTGTATATAGAAGAAAGGACTCAAACTGCTAATTAATATTAGAAATACAGGTATAACAAGTTAAAATAAACATGAAGTGAAAATTGGTTAACTCTTATGACTAGAGTGAATAAAACTTTCCTGGATTTTTGACATTGAATATTTACAAATAGGTACAGATTATTAGGTTAAATGTATGAAAATAGTTTTGTATGATTCACCTGGACATCTCAGACTTATTATCTGGCATACATGTTACATTTGTTGAATATTTACAAATATGTACAGATTATTAGGTTACATTTATGCAAATAGTTTAGTATATAACAAGTTCAAATAAACATATGTAACACTTGTTTGGCTATGAAAGGGTTAAACCAGGCTAGTAGTGATATGAGAGCATGTGTTACATGTGACTCTATTTCTTAGGATGGGCCTTTGCTTAGGTGGAAGAGACCTGACCGGAGATGAGGGGGTAGTTGACTACAACTCACTAAGCTGTGTAGTGCAGTTGGTAAGAATGGACACCAGAAAGGTTCTTGCTGTTGAACTATGAACACGTTTATTGTCAGAGAAAATGATAGTAAACAGGGTTATCAGATACTCACAATGCATGCAGATATAGAGGGTAGATGACAATATCTCTTTAGGACAAGCAAAGGAGGGTACACACCGGTTTATCCCACCTCTTGGTGGGCAGGGTAAATGCACCTGTCAGCTGAATACCCCTTTGGATATAGGACTGGATAGATACCTTATTCCTCAGGTTAGGGCTTGAGAGTCCTCCGTGTGAGTAGGGATCAGGGTTTATTCTCTAACCTGTCTCCTATCTCTACTCCGTGGCCCTACTGCTGAGGCAACATTGTGGGATGGATGCATGCAGATATAGAGGGTAGATGACAATATCTCTTTAGGACAAGCAAAGGAGGGTACACACCGGTTTATCCCACCTCTTGGTGGGCAGGGTAAATGCACCTGTCAGCTGAATACCCCTTTGGATATAGGACTGGATAGATACCTAATTCCTCAGGTTAGGGCTTGAGAGTCCTCCGTGTGAGTAGGGATCAGGGTTTATTCTCTAACCTGTCTCCTATCTCTACTCCGTGGCCCTACTGCTGAGGCAACATTGTGGGATGGAAGGGTACTTGGAGAACACTAATTCTCCTTTGATGGGGCTATTAGGCTGCCCTTGCTTGCTAGATGCTATCTCACTTCTCCTAGAGAGTGCTATTACAAAGTCTGCTGTGCTTACTTAAACCTCGTTCACGGTTCCCTGTCCCCGACTTTCTCCAGAGGGATGGTATCCTCTGAGGTACAAATGGCTTCTGGGGCTTAATGTCTGCTCCTAGGCTCAATGGAGCTTTTGCTTGGAAGGCAGACTGCAGCCAAAGAGGAAGTCACACCCTCCTGCTAGACACTATATCAGTCTGCAGGGGGTGTGAACAACCTGACTAAACCAATAAGGGATAGTTTCATAACTGTAACCTGAGTACAAGAGCTTTTGCCCAATAACAGTAAAGATGTGAAGAGGAAGGGTTTAAAGCCATAGGGAGCTTAACCCTATGGGTTCCTACACATAGGATAAAAATCGGTTAACTCTTAGCTAGAGTGAATAAAGCGTTTTAGCATTGAATATTTAAAAATAGTTACAGATTGTTTGGTTAAATGTATGCAAATAGTTGTATGATTAATCTGGCATACATGTTACATTTGTTGAATGAAGGGTGTGCCATGTTTGCTCTGTGCATGATATGCATTAGTAAAGTCTATGGCTAAGCTATCTGTACTTTTCCAATTCTTATACACAGTCAGTTTGACCCAAATTCATCAACAGGATGTTATCAGTTTATGACTGATGAGTAGAATCTATTTGGAATTAGGAAGAACCCCAGTTTACATGTTGGTATGTGCGACTGGTTGAATTTTGGATCAAACTATGCTCTCTTCATAGCTTATACAATGTGCTCCAGTCCCAGCTCTTACTCATATATTCATTTTTTCTCCAACTTCTGCTACTTTGCCAGTCTTTAAAAGGCTACTCTTGTAAGTTTTAATATAATATGAATAATAATATTATTCACCCCTCTTACTAGGCTCACGGTTCCTTTGAGAAGCAGACAAAAATCCACACCAATTAGTCTATATAAAAGGGAATATATTGAATAATAAATTAATCGATTGTTACAATTAAGTGATTAAACAAAAACAATATTTACACTCTTTACAGTTACAAATTAATTGCGAAATCTACATTATTGTTACCACTAGTATAAAAGAATAAAGGTTATCTTGTTTTCCCATCATGGTTGCCTGTCCTCCAACACCTCTGGTCTGCAGGCCTCACATGCTGCCCCCCCAGTCACTTCAGTCACCTAATCAAATATTTACTCACATTTTCTATCTGTTTTCTTGAACAGGCATCCATCTTTAAAAAGGTATTCTCCCTACCTTTCCCTCCTTACTTCATACTGCACATGTGTTTCATTCCCCCCCCACCCCCCGGCAGATCCGCTTCTGATTGGCTGGTGGGCATGTGTAGCTCAGAACAGGGGACAGGATCAAGTTACACACATGTGCATTGCAGCCTACAGGAAGGGGAGAGAGATTTCAGTGATGTCACTGTAGTCTTCACACTGCTGCCAGCACTATATCTCAGAGAAGCAAGCAGTAATCTGGGAATTTAGATATACAGTAATTACTTAAAAAGTAAGGTTCTTAGTGGGGTCCCTCAGGGTTCTGTACTGGGTCCAATTTTGTTTAACTTGTTTATTAATGACTTAGGGAAGGGTATTATAAGTAATGTATCAGTGTTTGCAGATGACACAAAACTCTGCAGCCCAGTCATGTCTATTCTTGCAGCCAGGCCCGGATTTGTGGCGAGGCCACAAAGGCCCGGGCTTAGGGCGGCACAAATTTAGGGGCGCCCCGCCGCAATGGGGGAGGCCTAGGGGCGCTGGCAAGACAAATCCGGCGCTGCTTGCAGCAGGATCTTGACAAACTGGCAATATGGGCAGCTAAGTGGCAGATGAGATTTAATGTGGATAAACTTAAGGTCATGCGCCTGGGATGTAAAAATATGCAAGCCACTTATACCCTTAATGGGACTGCACTAGGCAAATCCTTTTAGAAGAAAGGAGGTTCCATTTAAATATTCAGAAAGGATTTTTTACTGTGAAAGCTGAAGATGTGGAATTCCCGCCCTGATATGGGCTTGCATACAAATAATACTGCAGCAAAGTAAAGTATTGTTAAAAATTATTTTCTTTATATATAGCAAATTACAAAATAAATACAAAGCTAAAATGAATCAATACATGCAAAAATCATCTTAATATGATGCAATTAAGATATTAGTGTTGATTCACTAAAGTGCGATAAAACGAGCGCTATTTATAGTATGCGTTAAAAATTTTATTGTGTCTTATTTTTCGCGTCTTAGCGAACGATTCACTAAAAGGATAATTGCGTTAATTTAGACATGATGCTGTTTGCGTTATTTAAGTTGCAAAGACTATTTTTGTGCGGTATTTGATGCAACGCGTGCTAATTAACGCAGCGCGCTAATTAACACACGGGCGTTACTTATCGCGCGCACGCTATATTAGCCATACACACCATTACATTCGTAAAACTACTTTTTTTGAAAATTACCATTTCCCCGCAAACTGGGGGCTACATCACTCTAGGGCCAACACATACTTGAATAAATCCCACTGCAAAGTCCTTATTGTGTTGCCAAAAGCTCATGAACTGTACTTTTCTATAATTACCGCCTGCCCCAAGTAGGTGTTAATTTTCGCATAGACTAATGCAATATTTAGCGCGTCTAAGGGGCACATTTACTAACCCACGAACGGGCCGAATTCGTCCGATTGCGTTTTTTTCGTAATGATCGGTAATTTTGCGATTTTTTTCGGCGTCTTTACAATACTTGCGTAAAAACGCGAGTTTTTCGGCGTCTTTACGATTTTTGCGTAAAAACGCGAGTTTTTCGTAGCCATTACGAAAGTTGCGCAAAGTCGCGATTTTTTCGTAGCGTTAAAACTTGCGCGAAACGTCGCGCCTTTTAAGTTTTAACGCTACGAAAAAGGCGCGACTTTGTGCGCAAGTGTTAACGCTACGAAAAAATCACGACGTTGCGCAACTTTCGTAAAGACGCCGAAAAACTCGCGTTTTTACGCAAAAATCGTAAAGATGCCAAAAAAATCGCAAAAAATACGAAAAAGTCGCAAAATGTTCGTTTCCAACCGGAATTTTTCCAATTCGGATTCGAAATCGTGTCTTAGTAAATCAGCCCCTTAGGGGCTGATTTACTAACCCACGAATCCGACCCGAATTGGAAAAGTTCCGACTTGAAAACGAACATTTTGCGACTTTTTCGTATGTTTTGCGATTTTTTCGGATTCTGTACGAATTTTTCGTTACCAATGCGATTTTTGCGTAAAAACGCGAGTTTTTCGTATCCATTACGAAAGTTGCGTAAAAAGTTGCGCATTTTGCGTAGCGTTAAAACTTACGCGAAAAGTTGCGCATTTTTCGTAGCGTTAAAACTTAACGCTACGAAAAATGCGCAACTTTTCGCGTAAGTTTTAACGCTACGCAAAATGCGCAACTTTTTACGCAACTTTCGTAATGGATAGGAAAACTCGCGTTTTTACGCAAAAATCGTATTGGATCCGAAAAATTCGTAAAGAATCCGAAAAAATCGCAAAACATACGAAAAAATCGCAAAGTACCGATCATTACGAAAAAAACGCAATCGGACTCCATTCGACCCGTTCGTGGGTAAGTAAATCAGCCCCTAAGTGTTTGTGAATCATGCGCACGCACGCAATATGCGACTTAACGCATGCGATAATACTTTAGCGAATCATGTGGTTTTTTCGCGTCAATTTTAACTCAAAAAAGCATGCGGTAAGCATTATCGCACTTTAGTGAATCAACCCTATTGTGTTTTATTGACTTGCCGTATGTTAATGAGGGGATATTAGGCATCATTACACCAATATATTTCTCATCCATTTGTAAGACCTTCTGGTTAAAAACCTGCAACACTTAGCAGGCTAGACAGTATCCTCAGCGCTAGGGATAATGATGAAAGGTTAAAATAAATTAAAAGTAAGTCTTAAGGCATTCTTTTTAAGTACTTACTGCATATCTAAATTCCCAAATCCCTGCTTGCTTCTCTGAGATACGGTGCTGGCAGCCTACAGCAGTGTGAAGACTACAGTGACATCACTGAAATCTCTCTTCCCTTCCTGTAGGCTGCCAGTGGCAGCCTTCCTATTCTCTGAGCATGTGTGTAACTTGATCCTGTCTGCTGTTCTGAGCTACACATGCCCACCAGCCAATCAGAAGCGGATCTGGCAGAGGGGAGGGGGGGAGGGAATGAAACACATGTGCAGTATGAAGCAAGGAGGGAAAGGAAGGGAGAATACCTTTTTAGAGATGGCTGCCTGTTCTAGAAAATGTGAAGTAAGTTTGACTGAGTAAATATTTGATTAGGTGAGCCAAAAGTGTGGCGTTTTTACTAAACAACAGGAGGACTGTTGGGCAGTATGCTTTTTAAATTTTGACTTGCATTTTAAATTTTGACTTATTAAGTAAATCATATGTAAAGATATACATATGGGCCTGGTGAGCTTCTACTTAGCTAGCTATTCGAAGGTCTACACCAAATTAACAGACCATGTTTAATTGTAGCTTGCAAAATAATTGCTTCTAAATGGAGGACTTCTAACTCCGCCCAGCTATTAGTGAAATACATAATAGACTTTACTGCAATGAGGGTCAATTACACAAATCCAAGACACAGTGCAGTCATATATGGACATCTGGGCTCCCTTCTGACCTTCTGCTAAAACCAATATGATGGAGAGACTTAGGAACCATAACCTATTATACTATTGTACCTATTGTACTTTGACTGCTTACCCAACCCAATCCCAATTGGATATGTCAACAACAGTATTGCCTTTTAGCTATATTATCTAGAGAGGATCAATCAATCTTGCATAGCTAACCTGTTCTCTTTATCTATACATGTTACACGTGTTTATTTATCCCTATTTTTACTCAGGTCATGTGTAAAGTGAATCTGTTTTTATAATGTGTACAATACATAGGGGCCGATTCACTAAAGTGCGATAAAACGTGCGCTATTTATAGCGTGTGGTAAAAATTTTATCGCGGCTAAATTTTCGAGACTTTTCGCACAATTCACTATAAGCATATATATATGTGCTATTTTACGCGCGATATTTCATGTGATATTTCTGTCGCGATAAATAACATGCGCTGTATTTTTCGCATGCACTCTATTTATCGCAAGCGCTAATTGTCGCGACATTACGCACGCGACAATCGGCATCATAAAACTGGCGACATTTTGCCCTGGGAGAGCACAGAGTGCTAGAGAGGTGTTTTATAAATGTTTATTTGCAAAAAAACCCCCCCAAAAAACAATAAAAATCTAAGTAAGTGCTAGAGATAATAAAATGGGGGGGGCATTTAAGAATATTTAGCCAAATAGTTAGGGGTCCGTTTGCTAAAGTGGCTTATATTAACTGGGAGATTTTAGACACAGAATAAATGGCAAATATTTTATGGGCACTTTATTAAACGGGAACAAATATAATATTGCAATTATTCTGGCAACAAAACATTTGATTGGCAGTTATCACACTCGCCAGAAAATACGCTACGTACTAATTAACGCAAGTTTTACTATTCAGCAAAATGGGCTAAAGACAAAATTGTTGGCAGAATATTTGCAAACATTTAACCCATATAGCATATTGATGCTGTTACTGATAAATGTAAGAGTGTAGGAGAAACTACATGAAAGTATAGAATACCATATCAAGGAAGGAAAAATAAGTAGACATTAACCAGTTCAAAAGTAGAAAAATAAAAACTTTTATTTGAACAATTAAAGGGGAAGAAAATAGGGAAAGTAAAACTTAGGGCTTGCTGCCCTTGAGTTCTTGTATGTCCCTCCTAAGTTCTGCCATTTCCCCCCAGAGCTGGGCCAGCTCGGCCTTGATGTAATCCAGGTCCTCCTGCACTGACCGGCGTGATGTTCCCTCGCCTGCAGGAGATCTTGGTGCCGAGCGCTTGGCCTGGGGGGAGTCCGTGGCCTGGGGGGAGAACTCAAGGGCCTGGGGGAAACTGGGGGAGGAAAGAAGGGGGGTAGTGTCCGGGGCCTCGGGGGACCCTGGGCCTCGGGGGCCTCTGGTTCTTGGGCCTAGGGGGCCTCTGGTTCTTGGGCCTCGGGGGCCTCTGGTTCTTGGGCCTCGGGGGCCGCTGGTAGTCGGGCCTCTGGGGCCGCTGGTGGTGGGGCCTCTGGGGCCGGTGCTGCTGGGGCCTCGGGGGCCGCTTGAGCCTGGTGGGCCTCGGGGGCCACAGGAGCCTGGTTTGCCTGGGGTTGTGCCTGGGGATGAGGCGCCAGCTGAAGTTCTGTGAGATAGTATTGCAAGATGTTATTTTGTGTAATATATTATACATATATATATATATATATATGCATTCATACACCATCATAAATAACGGGGCCCCTCACAACAACATTTTTTGGGCCCCCCTCCTCCCACGCCCCCAATGGCTCCTCCCCCTGTGAACCCTCACATCAATACAAAGGACACACAGACATTGTTAGCCAGGGTCCCCTAAAACATTCGTGGCCCTTCCCCAAATGACTCATACTATGGGCCGCTCCCTGCTGCTTCCCCCCTGCTTTAAAATCATTTATGCATATGTATTTGAAAATAGATGTGTGTATATATATATATATATATATATATATACAATACGAAGTGCTGGAAAGCTGCACACCATAAGGAACAATAATACCTGGGTGCCTGTGGCAAAACAAAATCTAGACAGGCATGGGGTGACGGCACACACAGGATTTTCACAAGGTCACGAAGATGTGAAATAATATTCAGAGGTTTATTGTGACCAACGTTTCAGTTCCTCACTGGCATTATGGTTGAACGTGATGGACGTATGTCTTTTTTCAACCCAACTTACTATGTTACTATGTTACTTTCGTCATCCCTGACATTTCTTACATTTGTACTTTTAGTTCAAATTACTTGCTAAATCTTTTACTGAACGTATACTGTAAAAGCATAATAAAGTACAATAATTACCTTCCGCAATTTCAGCTATCAGGTCGGAATTCCTGTACTTCAGGTCAGACCATATGCGCTGGAGCAGGCGTAGGTCCACTTCAATTCCGAAGCCCCCGCGCAACCCGGCTTAGAGGTCGCGCAGGATGGCCCTCTTCCTCTCGTGGACCCCTAAGGGCCCCAGCGGCAGGTTGTCATATCCTGAACGCAGGAAAAAGCTGATTATATAGCACCTCTCCCCTGGTAGCAGATCAGAAACCCCAGGCATGATGCTCCTCTCAGTGTGACTGCAGGCTCAATGACACAAAATGGCCCCAAGTCGCACATGTCACGAGATTACAAAATCGCTACAAAATCTCAGCGAGATTACAAAGTCGCGACAAAGAAATCGCCAACATATACCTAGTAATGTATTTTGTGCGACTAAATATTTACCGCTACAGTACTGTATATTATCGCAACTTAATATTTACTGCTATAGTACTGTATATTATCGCGGCTAAATATTTACCGCTATAGTACTGTATATTATCGCGACTAAAGATTTACCGCTATAGTACTGTATATTATCGCGACTAAATATTTACCGCTGCAGTACTGTATATTATCGCAACTAAATATTTCCCGCTATAGTACTGTATATTATGGCGATTAAATATTTACCGCTATAGTACTGTATATTAGTAGCAAAATTCCATACATGCAAAGACTTTAGTAAAATTTAGTAAAAAGACACATACTTGAATAAATAATACTGTAAGTCCATATTTTATTGCCAAAAACTCATTTACTGTACTTTTCTATAATTTATCGCCTGCCTGTAGTAGGTGTTAATTTTTGCATAGACCAATGCGATATTTAGCGCGCCTAAGTGTTTGTGAATCATGCGATTGAATTCTTTTCAATGCCAAAATTAACACATGTGTTAAAACTAGCGCATGCAGTCGCGCGAAAAATAACGCATGCGATATGGCGACTTAACGCACGCGATAATATTATGGTGAATCGCGCACTAATATTGCGACTAATTTAACGCAAAAAAGCGTGCAATAAATTTTATCGCACTTTAGTGAATCAGGCCCATAATGTTTTTTCTTTTAGAAAAATGAACAAATAGTAAGAAAAAAAGAAACGTTTCTTTAAAAAGAACATTAGGAAACATAACATATTTCAGATTCCATGCCTGTACTGTTTTTTTTCTTCAGGGAGACATTTTAAAATTTGTAAATTTTAAATTAGTAATTTTTAAGTATGGTGTTGTTGTTTTGAAGAATGAGACTGAAAGCAAAATGAATTGACATTTTATTAACTACTAAAAGAAAATAGCATTAGACAATTTGCAATTTGTACATGTGCTTTGTTTAAGAAGTAGAGGTTAAATATCATTTGCATTCTTATTCTGGCTTACTTCAACCCAAAATTAAACCATCGTAACCATCAGGCAGAAAGACTATGTTTTTATTATTGTTAAAATTTATTAGGATCTTCTTCTGTGTCTCTTAATGTTTGTTGTTTTCAGCATTATCTGGCTGCTAGAGGAAGATATCAAAAGGATATTAATTGAAATCCCAAACTGAAGAGGTGCATGAGCAAAATAATTAATAACCACAACAAAATATAAGAACCTAGTAAAACAGTAGATTGTGTCTAACTTTTGAAGTAAAATAAAATTAGGTCTTAAAGGCCCCTTCCTACTATGGACATTTTTTTGTATGTACTGTATATTGTTTTTTATTTATCGCTATTCAAGATCAATTGCTTGATTGAGATGAGACAAAAGGAACAGGTCCGTGCCGCATAGTGCATACAATCTAAGTGGGTGGGTAAAATTACATAGTAACATAGTAAGTTAGGTTGAAAAAAGACATACGTCCATCACGTTCAACCATAATGCCTATATATAAACTGCCTAACTGCTAGTTAATCCAGAGGAAGGCAAAAAAACCCACCTGAAGCCTCTCTAATTTGCCGCAGAGGGGAAAAAATTCCTTCCTGACTCGAAGATGACAATCGGACCAGTCCCTGGATCAACTTGTACTAAGAGCTATCTCCCATAACCCTGTATTCCCTCACTTGCTAAGAAGCCATCCAACCCCTTCTTAAAGCTATATAATGTATTACCCAGCACAACTGATTCAGGGAGGGAATTCCACAACTTCACAGCTCTCACAGTAAAAAAAACCTTTCCGAATTTTTAAATGGAACCTCCCTTCTTCTAAACGGAGTGGGTGCCCTAGTGTCCGTTGGAAGGACCTGCTGATAAATAAAATATTAGAGAGGTTAATATATGATCCCCTTTATATATATAAATAGTTATCATGTCACCTCTTAAGTGCCTCTTCTCCAGTGTAAACAGACCCAACTTGGCCAGTCTTTCTTCATAACTGAGACTTTCCATACCCTTTACCAGCTTAGTTGCCCTTCTCTGGACCCTCTCTAATTCAATAATGTCCCGTTTGAGCACTGGAGACCAAAACTGAACAGCATATTCTAAATGGGGCCTTACCAGCGCTCTGTAAAGGGGAAGAATTACCTCCTGTGAATCTATGCCCCTTTTAATACAGCTCAATACCTTGATTGCCCTTGCAGCTGCTGCATGGCATTGCTTGCTACAGCCAATTTTATTATCTACAAGGGCTCCAAGGTCCTTCTTCATTATGGATTTGCCTAGTGCAATCCCATTAAGGTTATAAGTGGCTTGCATATTTTTACATCTCAGGTGCATGACCTTACATTTATCCACATTAAATCTCATCTGCCACTTAGCTGCCCAGATTGCCAGTTGGTCAAGATCCTGCTGCAAGGATGCCACATCCTGGATAGAATTGACTGGTCTGCAGAGTTTTGTGTCCTCTGCAAACACTGATACATTGCTTATAATACCCTCCCCTAAGTCATTTATGAACGAGTTAAACAACAGTTGACCCAGTGCAGAACCCTGAGGGACCCCACTGAGAACCCTACTCCAGGTAGAGAATGTACCATTAACAACCACCCTCTGTACCCGATCCTGTAGCCAGTTTTCTATCCATGTGCAAACAACTTTACTAAGACCAATAGACCTTAGTTTAGAAAGCAGTCGTTTGTGGGGAACGGTATCAAATGCTTTGGCAAAATCCAAAAAGATTATATAAACTGCATCCCCACTGTCCAGCTTCTTACTTCCCTCATTATAAAAAGCAATTAAATTGGTCTGACATGACCTGTCCTTCATAAAGCCATGCTGATTACTGCTTATAATGCCATTCTCCAGTACATAATTTTGTATGTGATCCCTTAACAAGCCCAAAATGGATGTCAAACTTACAGGCCAGGCTGAGATCTTACTCCCTTTTTAAATATAGGAATGACATTCGCCTTCTTCCAATCCCTAAGTACCATACCTGATGAAAGTGAGTCTGAGAATATCAGAAACAAAAGCCCCTGTAAATCTGACCCTAGCTCTCTCAGTACCCGAGGGTGTATTCCATCTGGCCCAGGTGACTTGTTTACATTTATCTTGTGTAACCCTTTAAGCACCATATCCTGTGTCAACCACTGCGTAGTTGGAGCTGAGGCAACAGTGTAGCTATTGGATGGGACTTCTGGCTGTATACACAGAAGAAAAGAACTGGTTAAGCACACCTGCGTTTTCTGTATCCGCTGTAACTATATTGTTACTATAACTCAATGGGGCCACATTTTACAACACTTGTTATAGAGTTTATATTCATTAAATGCAGCTACTGTCCCCTGACTTATATTTTTTAAAAGCTTTCCTTTTTTTTCCCTATTAACTTCATTACCTCAGAGTTAAGCCACATAGGGGGATTCTTAACACTTCTACTTTTTCTTATTAATGGAATAAATTGAGAACAGTAATGATTTAATATCATTTTAAATGACAACCATTTCTGCTCTGTGTTTTTATCAGAAAACGTAATGCCCCAATCTGTGCCCTGAAGCGCTGTCCTTAAGGAGCTAAAATTTGCTTTTCTAAAATTCAGTGTCTTTGTTGCCCCAGTGTAATTTTGTTTCCTGCACCAAACATCAAATGAAATAACATTATGGTCACTATTACCCAGGGGTTCAACCACTTGCACATTTGCTATACGCCCTGGGCCTTTAGAGATCACTAGATCCAATATAGCGTGGTTCCTGGTTGGCTCCTCAACAACCTGTGACATAAAGTTGTCATGCAGCCAGTTTATAAACTTGTTCCCATTTTCTGTCCTGGCAGTACTGATCAGCTTGAAAAAGCAATTAAAATGTTCTGAAAGCTTGCTATGATTATTTTAGTTAGCCAATAAAGGTATTACCTTTATATGACTTTTGTTATTTTTTATTTCAAAAGGGTTACCTTGTAAACAGTAGTAAGAGGAGGATAGGATTGTAGTTAGAGAGGCCAGAAAAGTCAACCGTAGCCTTTTTAAAAATAAGCTTGATACAGGCCAGTCTAAATTGAAAAGGGACAGTTCCAGATGCAAGTGAAGAGTTGAAGATGTTAATAAGGGGTGGAGTAAAGTCAGCAGCAGTGTTTGAATAGAAAAGAAATCATAAAATAAGGAGAACATATTGTGAGTAAAGATGGCAAGAGATGTCTTGAGATTTCAGAGACAGTTACGGGATCAAAAGAAAGCTGGAATAAAGGGGCTCAAAAAGAAGATAGTTTTTGTTGGTTGATTTGATGATCTGCTTATGGATGGACTCTACTTTGTTTTTAAAGAAGACATTAAAGTCCTGAGGAGAGTGTAGGAAGTTAAAGTTGGTGAAGGATGTAGAAGGGTATTGAATATGGAAAAAGGCATCATAAAATGGATTTGTTGTTGGTTATATCAGAGTACTATAGTAGTCTTGCTTGGCCTTTGACAAGGCAAATAGAGGCATGACAGGAGAATTTAATAATAAATAAAAAATGCTTGCACATGGGATTGCTCTACATGCATTCAGCACATCATGAATAGGAGTGCAAACATTTTGTATGTTCAGCCAGGGAGAGAGAGTGACTGGATTTAACAGAGTAAGCCAAGGGAGAGGTGGGAGGTCAATATCACATGTACAGGGTTGGACTGACTCACTGGGATACTGGGAAAAATTCTGGTAGACCTCCACCTTTTGGGTCTGTGACAGAGGTTGGCAAGGGAGTGAACATTGGGCAGGTATGTGTGCAGGGGTGCAGATATTATTGGTACTGTGGGTGGTTGTTGAGCAGGTTAGTGGCCATTGGATTTGCCCCTGGCACCATTAACCTGCCCAACTACCACCCACAGCACCCTCAGAGATCACATGACAGGAAATAATGCAGCTGTAACTTTAACAGGAAGAAGTCTGAGAGTAAAAGACAGAATCTTGTCCATTAATTGGGTGATGTGACCTAACATGTATGTGTGCTCTTGGTTTGTTTGTGTGCACTGTGAATCACATGATTCTCTGGGTCTTTTGTACTTATGTACATAGTATGTACATAGTTCAGGGGTATAGTTTTCCTTTAATATTTATGGTTTTTAGCAGATTTAATATATGGAAAGATCCATTGAAAACCTCAAGCCCCATGCATTTTAAATAATAGACCCTATACCTGTATATGAAATATTGCTTTTTACTAGAAGAAACTTAGATAAAGAAGTGAAATTATTTTTGTTAAAGATTACATTCAAGTTGAAACTCAGAATATTTTCTCAAGGTATTCTAATTGTACTAGATTGGTCAAGTGTAATTATTCATATGGTTTCTAATTTAATTATTTTTAAACAATGCATTTTAGAAAATCTTCACTGTAAGACTGCATTAATATGGTATATGATGTATATATGTTATTATATGTTATTTTATCTCCTTATATCTAGTTTGTTGTGACAATGTTCTGGATCCTATACATATATGACAGAGAACTTGTTTATCCAAAGTTGCTGGATAACTTCATCCCTCCATGGTTAAATCATGGAATGGTAAGTCTTTTTTTTACACATTTTTAAAGGAAGAATGTAAAGTGAATATATCAAAGTAAGTTATCTGGCAGCAGGTGAAATAACAGTAATTTTGAATATATCTACACATTTGTTTGGTTTCATAAGCCTGGATTATGTGCATATTTTTGGCAGTGTATATGAATTACAGGTAAAACATATCCTGAATGAACCAGTGCTTGTGAACTGGTGTAGTGAAAAATGTGAAAAATTATATAATATTTATATTTTAAATTGTATTTAAATAATAAATAAAATACACCCTTAGTATGTAGTGATATCACCAATTGGAGTGGATGAAACAAAGTGACATATGCCACTCTCATCAAATGATTCATTGTAAGAAATAATGTGCCTTCCTGTTGTAAAATATGAGAATAATAGAGATCACTTTGGAGTTCTACAACATGTATAACATCACTGCCACCAGGCCTGTGGCATTGTTTCTTTAAGACTTTTTGCTATCCCCTATATTTCTATTCTTTATTAATGCATCACCAACATATTCTGCAGTACCTTATAGAGATTTTCTATCTTCAATACTGTACTGTAAATATGGTTTTGATAGAACTATAGGCCTATGACAGAAAAACTTTAGACCTGAAAATTACCTATGATCACCTCTAAGCATTGAATTTCTGTTTCAAAATTTGTGTCAGCTACTAATCCAATTAAATTCTTTAGTTTTAAATGAATATATTTACAGCCACAAATTAATAATGAGAAAACAGATTTTAAGTCTAAACAATGAAAATACTGGTATTGGATCTGCAGTCTGGAAACCCATTATTTAAAAACCTAAATGCCAAGTTGCATAGTACAAAGTAAACAAAGTAGTACATTCAGTCCTACTTTAGCCCCACCCCCATAATAGTGCAAAACAAGTAAATACTGTGGGTGGGGAAGCATCAGGACAGCACCTTACCTAAACACCTTGATTACTTTCCGTCTCAATAATGTATACTTCCCAAATCCAAATGTATACATTAAAAATGGAACCAGATATTAAATGTTAATATGTAAGCTGTGTCTATCCTTACCCAAGGAATCCCGATCAATATATAAAAGAACATTATTAGTGTTTGGATGACCAAATCCTATGGGTTTTGCTCAATCTGTATCTTGCAACCAAAATAACTGCACCACATACTGCAGGGAAGCACTCACTTAGAGCATTACCAGTTATTTAGACAACCATAAAAGTCCCATATTCTCGCTGTGTGAAAAACTGATTTCCACCTCTTGAAGTTACCAAGGGCCGGATTTTTTCCACCTCTGGTAATGTGCTTCACCCTTCATACATCATGGAGACAACACTGAAAGCACTGTAGTGAGTCAAGGTTGTAGCCAGTGAGCAAAGTTCATGTTTTAAATGTAGACTGTCATCAGTGCAGCACTGACAAAATGTGATTGTGTCCAGAGATCTGTTGACATTTATTTATCTTGATGTAACATTAATTTTCTGAAACAGAATATAAAAAGTAATCACCATATCTAATGTGTATAGCTTGGCATTTAAAAACATTATGGCAAAAGTGGATGTGATAGGTACTTTAATATGCTGAAAAATAAGACAAAAAAATGTGCAGATACATTTTCCACAAATGGTTATCTATACATAGACCTAAATGTAATGTTTTCTTTACTATCAACCTTCCTCATATGGCTGTCTGCCTGGACCAATTTATTTTATACATGTGTACACATACATGTACAGGTATGGGACCTGGTAAAACACATACCAAAATAATCTAAATACTAACTAAAGATATATAAAATGCCTTCAGTCCAATGTATCTCAAGGTGCCATCTGTGCTTCAGACCAGCGAGGAGGCAACAGGACTGGGCTGGCAATGAAATTACTGTCCCTCTAATATTCTTTGGGATGCATCAAGGGGAAATGCCATTTAATCACACTGAAGACAGCTTGAAAAGGAAGTTGTACTCATTGAGATGAACTGACTGCTGGCTCAGGGGTGCTACACTGCTGGATCAACTAGCAATTCAGCAGGTTATATATAGGAATTAAAATTGAACTTGGCAGATGTATGTCTTTTTTTAACTTACTATGTAACTATGTTACCCACCTTGCAATTTACTCAACTATACAAGCCTTAACTCTTACACAGCTCAAAATCTCACCAAGAAACAGTTACAACATAGTTACAACAGTTATTCTATACTCAACACAGAATATTCAACCAAGTTAAGAAGAATAGTAAAATCCTGGCTATTCTGTCCAAAACATCAATCCAAACAGCTGGTTAGAGCATACAGGGTGGTAATCAACAACCTGCCTTAACGGAAGAATTCTTAAAATATAAATGTTTACTTGTCTAGAATACCCCATCCATTGCCCAGACTCACAGCAAACTACAGGTATAGATGCCCCTGGAATTATAGAAGTATAGATCCATATCGGTCTGGCTTTATGCCAAAATATTAATATTCACTAACTTTATGCTAACCTTCATTACATATTCCTCTCATAGCTCCAGGGCTTTCCTTGACAAGGGGACTCCTCAATTGACCCTTCGCCTTGAGCTGACCCACTGACCCCCTTGTTACATACATTAATAAAAACACCAGGAGACAGAGATGGGTAAAATGGCCACAGCATTTATTCACATTTTATCAACAAATAGGACCTTGCCAGCCTCGCCCCAAGGCAATATTCAAAGCCAGAATTCCATAAGAGATCACTATTATGCTCTGCTGTTCCTCACTGAAGACTTGAGATCAGCACAATATCCACCACTAAGTATTAGACTGCCTCTTCCTACAGAGAGTATGGCCCAAACTCTGCATTTCAGCAGCCCTGCTGCCGGTCCTGAATCTGCAGTGTCTCGATGATAGGAAATCCAAGCAGATTGTCACCTAGCACAAGCAGTAGTAGAGTTTGTATATATCAATCCACCGTGCAGCCACAGGAGAGAACCTCCTTTCTCCCTCTGCTAAACTCACCTGTGCAGTACTCTGGCAAGGTCCTTCCTCCACAGTGAGCCCAATTGAAGACCTTCATATGAGCTCATCCCCACCCTACCTTTATAATTATTGCTTATTATATATACAGGTATAAAACCCGTTAACCAGAATGCTGGGGACCAAGGGTATTCTGGATAAGGGGTCTTTCCGTAATTTGGAGCACCATACCTTAAATCTACTAAAAAATCAATAAAACATTAATTAAACCCAACAGGATTGTTTTGCCAATTAGGATTAACTATTTCTTAGTTGGGATCAAGTACAGGTGCTGTTTTAATAATACAGAGAAAAAAGAAATCAGTTTTAAAATTCTGAATTATTTGATAAAAATGGGGTCTATGGGAGATGGGCTTTCCATAATTCGGAGCTTTCTGGTTTGCGGATAAGGGATCCCATACCTGTAATAAAACATGGCAAGTTTATTACATAAATAGTCATAAAATACACAAAAATATTTGATAAGTATCAAACATACTGTATCATATGATGAAATAAAACTGCCCATTAGCCTTATGATAAAATATTTTTAACATTATATGTATGCAAAAAACATAAATAGATTGCTTTATTAAAATTTACATTGACATTTAAAATAATTAATGACCATGTGTACTGCCAGCAAAGCCAGCCACCCTCCTGTGGCTGTATATTGGTTGGGCAAGTTAAAGCAAGGCAAACTTGTGACTAGGTTACCTGCCATGCCAAACCAAAACAACTGCTAGAGAACTGGATGAGTACAAAAAAATAGGGCAACCAGGGCAACTATTTAAAAAATATTTCATTGGCCAAGATTTTTTTTTGGGGGGTGGGCATGACCTAGAAAATAGAAGCATTAACTTGCTACGAATTACCATTTACTCTTCCCATGTGGTAAACTAGGATGCTTACACGGACATTCAAAGGCAATTTGATTCTTTCCTGGGTACCAAACTTACCTCTCTTTTAATAATAATAATGGAGTGCAAGTCTACCTGCAAGTCTAAATCTGCTCTGAAGGCCCTCAGCTGAACATGCCCAGCTTGGAGAGTAAAGTCATTTCCATGCTGCCTCCCTTCTACTCTGTAGAGACCTCCCTCCAGCTGCACATACCTAGAGGGTAAGGTCAACCAACCACTTTGCAGGGAAATGGCACGCATGTCTAAAACAATGAAATCCTGATGTGTATCTTATTCACAAATCTCAAACAAATACAAATAGCTATAAAGACAAGTTTTATAGTGGACCAAGGAGTGTGTCATTTCTCGCAATTCGGTTCTATGTTACACCCCAAGCTAGGGATTCAGCGCCCTGCACCCGAACCACTATATCTCTTCAGTGAGTGCAGTATTTCCTTTGGTTTTGAAGTTATTTTGAAGCTTTGAGTTGGAGGGTCTGGGTTTTTTACCGTTTTATTGGTTCTACACGAACTTTGGGGAAGAGCCGGGGTTTATACACTTGGGCTAATATTAATTAATGGTGAGCTCTTGAAAGGATTCCCTCCTCCATTTTGGTTAAAAACTGAGCCACTTAAATTTCATAACAGTGTTCCAACCAACCACTTTGCCAAGCTGCTTCCTTAGTGGTCCATTCACTCTCTAGAGACCTCCCTCCCGCTGCACACACCTAGCTCAGATGGTAAGGTCAACCAACCACTTTTCCATGCTGCTTCCTTAGCAGTACATCCACGCTATAGCGACCTCCCTCCAGCCGCAGGTGCCTAGCTCAGATGGCACAGCATAGAGGGTATAGTCAACCAACCACTTTGCCATCCTGCTTCCTTAGCAGTCCATCCACTCTGTACACAAAAACTTCCAGCTCAGAGGGTAATCTCACCCGACCTTTATAACATGCTGCTATCACTGTAGCCATTAAGGACATGCTGCAGCCACCCACATTGGGGGTTACACCACCACACTGCGGCCACCCACCTTGGGGGTTAGACTTCCCTGAGTTTAATTAAACATGCTCCTGCTAAAATCGATGGTGTTAAGCTTTGATATTATGGTCACTGTAGTGACAACTAGCCACTGAAAATAATATTGTAACCAATAATCTTGTCATGACTGGGATGGGGGCCATAAGTTTCTCGATTGCTTGCACCTTTACACGTCATTCACCCCCACATGTAACCCAAGCTTTCCAAGTAAACTATAAACTAACAACCTATCTAGGGATTTTATAACCTGACAATCAGTAACCCTAAGTTTAAAAGCATTCATGCACATTAGATGATATGTTTATAACTATGTTACCTTAATCTATTAAGAGTAATGTGATATATGTAGGGTTGGCAATGTGCAGGGTCCACAAAACACACATAATAGACTCATTCTTATGCATAAAATTGACAATATTGCCAAACAGCACCTTGTGAAAGAACTGCATGCATCGTAACTGCTTTATGCAACTCCAAGATAAATAAATTGGCAGTACAACAGACTGACAATATAGCACTGAGAAGGTCCGAAAGGTGTAATCAAAAGGGGTTGCTAGATGATTACCAAATGTTACTCTGAAAACTATACAACTCAAAACAGAGCTCTATGAAAGAGAAGGCTATCATTGTGCAGGCATTATATGATATAGTCCCAGGGTGTGCTAAATGATAATTTAAATGTATATAAATATAGTAAACCCTACATCAACCCTGGCACACAAAGGAAAGCTGTAGTGAGCAGGACTTAATTCAAATCATTTCTGACAGGTTCTGTATGATATAATTACTTATCGGTACATCAAAACCTACTAGACATACTGACAGAGGATTTTACTGTTACATAGTTACATAGTTACATAGTTACATAGGGTTGAAAAAAGACCAGTGTCCATCAAGTTCAACCCATCCAAGTAAACCCAGCACACCTAACCCACACCTACCAATCTATACACTCACATACATAAACTATAAATACAACCACTAGTACTAACTGTAGATATTAGTATCACAATAGCCTTGGATATTCTGATTGATCAAGAACTCATCCAGGCCCCTCTTAAAGGCATTAACAGAATCTGCCATTACCACATCACTAGGAAGAGCATTCCACAACCTCACAACCTCCATCCACAGCATTGTCCCCTGAACACCTGGATAAATCAAGAAAAGGCTACATCTGCCCCAAATAGAATATAAGCAAAGTCAACCTCTGACAGCAGTAGCTGCAGCTCAGTGTCAAAGCCTGGATTTTTATATAATATAATACAGAGGATACTTTTTGGGCCCAGGCTTACTTCCATGCTGCCTGAGTGAGTACAGTGAGATTAACTGCTCTGAAAGAGTAAATATACAGCAAGAGCCTAACAATCAGCCGGCCTGAATAATTCTACTCCCAAACTTGCAGTATAGCGAGGAGTTAATGTGTATATAGCGAATTAAATTTTATTTAATGAAAATTTGTTACAAATAGGGCTTTGCCTCATGTTTCTACCTGCTCAGAAGATAAGGAAGGTAATGCTGCTTTTTCTGACATCACATCCCTGTCTTTCTCCGCCCCCCCCCCCGACCAGCTTACTCCTGCCTTAACTCTCTTCTTTTCAATTAATCAAGATTGCACCCTAAACATAAACCACGACAAGATCCCTTGTCATGCAGCCTCCATATATATAGCTCCAGGGGCTTTCCTGATTCTTTGGATGTGAAAAAAGATTCTACTGACTTTTCTTCTTCACTTTACACAGAAAGACTAGGAACTTCAAATGCTACAGATCATCAATATAATCCTTCATTAAGCCTTTAAGTTCCACAGAACTTTGTTCCCCAGACTCTAGGCAACAAACATAGGTGGAGAAAAAGTGGCCCCTGAGGCGTGATTTCCCAGGGCCCCGTAGGAAACAGTAGACACATGCAAAACTATGTGTGCTGTTTACTGTTCGATTTTAGTGATTTTATTGAATTCCGCATTGTTTTTTGTTACATGCCCATGGAATTTTTGTCTGCTGTATATCAGTTTAAGTGCCTCTGCATGCCACATAGTTTGGTAAATTTATGCATATTGGGCATCAAGACCCCTAGCGTTCATATGTAGGATGTTTTATGTTGGCGTGTTACGAAATGTTTTGCATATAATAGTGTAAAATGTAGTTATGCACCAAATCCACAATTTAAGGATCTGGCCGAACCCCAAATCATTTGTGAAAGATTCAGCCAAATGTTAAACCAAATCTAATTCTGTATCCTAGTTTGCATATGCAAATTACGATAAAGAAGGGTTAACGAGAACCATGTACTTCACGTGCAGTGTAAAATCTTTAACTTCTGTGTTTATGTGACAAAAAGTCTTGTGATTTTAAGGTTTCACATTCGGTTTGGCCAGAGCCATGGATTCACCCAAATACAAATCCTGGTGAGAAAGGCTGAATCTTGGCCGATTCCCAAACTGAATCCAGGATTCCTAGTATCCCTAGTAGAATCCAGCATTAACTCTAGGATGCATCACTCTAGGGCAATCACATACTTGATCCTCTTGTTCACAAGGCAACAAAAATCCGGCTGCATCTTGTCTTGCTCACTAACCGCAATGTTTTTTAAATACCGCCTACTCCAAGTAGGTGTTAATATATTAGCACAGATTACCGCGATATTTCACGTGTTTAATGCTTCATATGTGTTTGTAAACCATGCTTTAGTATTATTTCTATTTGCTAATTACCGCAATGCAATGGAAATAACGCTTTGCGATGTGTTTTTTTGCGCATGCGATATGAGTAGTAACGCATGCGAAATTACTTTGATGAATCGGTACTTAATTATCGCACACTTTTTAAAACTATGTGTTAAGCGTTAACGACCTTTAATGAATTGGCTCCTTGGTCTTCTACTGTTAAGGGGGTCTTATGGCACATAATACACATACTGGGTGCTTATATTGCCGCAGCCAGTGTCACGAAAATTTATTTCTGCTATTTTCATTTGGGTACCTCTGTACACCACATAGTTAGGTAACTATGCATATTGGGCATAAAACTGTTCAGTAGACCCCCAAGCATTCATGTTTAGAATTGTTTATGTTGGTATGTTATGAAACTTGAGGAGTATAAAGAGGTAAAACGCAAGCTTTGTGACAATATTAAAAAAAAAATTATAAAAAAAATGCTACATTTAGCATAGCTTTGCAGTTAGGTAGTTTGCAGGAGAGAGGTGTATTTATCCATTTTAGTTTCGTCAGAATGTTTACTTTTGGAAAATATATGGTTTTCTATGGTTTCTGTACTGTTATGAGGTCTTATGGCTAGAGTGTCAGACATAAAAATTCATATTTTTATTCAATTCATTCAACTATTTTCGTTTGGGTGTCTCTGTAGGCCACATAGTTTAATAAATCTATGCATATTGGACATCAAAATGTTCAGTAGACCCCTGGCGTTTATATTTAAAATGTGTTATGTTAGTATGTTACAAAATGTGGGGTATAAAATGGTGTAAAATGCAAGCTTTGAGACAATTTTCAGAAATTACATAAAAACCTTTACATTTAGCTGAGCCTTGTTACATAGTTTGCACATAACCAACTAACATTGATTCTTTTTTTCTAAAAATGGTCTTTTACAAAGGATAAGAAATGGTTTTGCAGTAAACATACAACAAATTAAAAATGAGTTGTATTTTATTCATTGAGCACCACACAATGACTGTGTGTGCAGTGTAAAATGACACATCTACAACTGCCAAGGGTGAACGTAAACGGAGGGCATTGTGAGGACATTGATTTGCTTATAATGTTTAAGAAATAAATAAATACACTAAAGGGTATTTTCCACCCTGGAGTATTTAACTGTGCCATATGGGTGTGGAAACATGGAACACTTTGTTATGGTCCTGTAGTTAAAGCTTTATTGCTTTTATACAAGCATACGGTAAAAATGACTTAATCAGACCACAAGAATGTGGAAGCTTCCCTAGGTATCTCATTTGTTTATTTGACATGCAACCATGGTTACAGCATTCCACCCCTTTGGGTGTTCAGACTTGTGATCTACTTAGACCTGGCAGGCCGCATTTCTCTGAATTGAAGACATATGTTTTTTCTGCAAAGTGAAATGCTTACCTATCAACCTGTCATGGGAGGTATTTACATTACTATTAGAGGCCTCTGCTCTGGGGTAGGGTTGGCTTCGTATGCCACTGAGTTTAGCTCCTATCTGTGGGAAACAACACAAAACTTTTTTTCTGAACTGACTGTGGAAATAATAATGTTGATGCAAATTTTATTTATTTGTTCACTTATTTTAATCATTAAATGCATTAGATTTTTTTTCAATATGCTATTGTTTTTTGTCTGTTAACAGCTACAGGTGTACCTTTCTCTAACATGAAATTTTAAATTCTACATGGTACCTAAGGTATTCTAAGACAAACATTACAGAATGCAGTGGTAGAAAAAATGTATAGTACGTGTTACCATGTTGATGGCATACTGGTTGCTGTAATAAATTTGGCATATTACCCTTTGTTGCATATATGTTTATGGCACATTTCTATTCAGGCCTTTTTTAGACATATTCCAAAAAGGTTATCACTTAGTTGGTTGGTTGCTATGGTCATCTAAATTAAGTGGGCACATGCATGCACACATATTATACCATTCCTTTCTAAAGTCAAAGATTGCTCACTATGCATGCACACATCATATTCAGAGGGGAAAGTGGTGAGAACCAGTGGGATTGGCATACAATGACAGAAGCACAGCACCTGCATATTTTACACCCCCCTTCCCCCGTTGGGCCTCCTGACAAGGCAGAACGCCTGCTGTGACCCACAGAAGCTGTGTGGATTTTAGCCCAAACACGCTCAACCCATGAGTAAACCCGTGGATCCTACAAGTTTAGGCCCGGCTCGCACATCACTAGTATGAATTAGTATCACTGCTTTTCGGTCTCTGTGTAAAAACACTGACAGAGCATGCATTTTATAATAGTTGCTCTTAAGGGAAGCACCTCTTGTCCTAACATGCTCCTTGCCCGCCTGCTCCACTGCGGACTTTATTATGTTGGGTTTTTTTGGCCCTCTCCCCACCAGCTGCACCCTAGCCAGCTGCCTATCTTGCCTACCGCTAGTTTTGGCCCCGATGTTCAATTTCATTATGCTTAGGGAGACAAATAAAATAGATTATGCCACTTTCTCTGCCTGCTTGTGCACGTAAATTGCTAAAATAAGCCTCCCATGTGTAAAGGCAATTCAGCGAGAAGATGGAATTGGGTTGACAGTAAAAAATACAAAGGTGTCTAAGAACTATGCTGCTAACATTTTTCACAAGTAAGTAGAACCTCTCAGTGTTTGACTTTTACTCTGTTTAGCTGCAAGATACCATGTTACATTCACTGTTTTATGGGAATTATAACAGGCACAACAGGACAGTGAGAATAAAACTAATAGCTACTTTTTGCATATATTTTTTATATGTTTATATATTTTGTATATAGGCATAACTATGTCCCAGTGATGCTTTCCCACAGAGCCCCCTCCATGGCTGGAGGGAGATGACATAGAGGAAGATTTGTTGTCCATGGTTAAATCTGGACTACCATGGTGACAAATCTCCCCTGAATGCTTTCCCACCAATGATAAGGTGAATCACTTATGGCAAAACATAACTAGAGCTTCATTTTCAAAGTTGCTTAACTCTTTGATTCACTTTATCACCAGTGGGAAAAGCATTCTGGGGAGATTTGTTGCCCACAGTAAGCCCAGAATTAACTACAGGTGATAAATCTCCCCATGAGACGTCTCCCTGTCCTGTGATTGTTAAGGAACTTGTTTGTGGCTAGCCTACAGTCAGATAATGGCTGCTTAGGCAAGGCTAAATGTGCAGTCTAGAAGGGAAGGAGCAATTACTATTGCTACTGTGGAGCATATTTACTAAAGGATGAATTTTTCACCTCACTGCCAAGCTTCGTCTCAATACATACCTGTATTTTCACAACAACATCTGATATTTACAGTATGCTGTTGTAAGAAAAATGTTGCAAAATTCATCAGTGTTTTTTTCACATAGATTTGTAAGGGGGAAAGTTTAGTAAACATTTTACGCTGTAAAGAAATATGTGGGAAGATGATGTAGATAATTAAATTTAAAGTATCTACTGTATCTTTATAATAGTAAAAATCCTCTCTCTTGACAAAAATTCTTTCTTGTGCTCTTACTCAAAATCTTGAACTTTAGTAAACATGCTCCATTATTTCAACAGTGAACCAGAGGTAGTCAGATAGTCAGGTAAAGTCAGAGAAGATAAAGGGATAAACAATTAGATGCAATTAGATTTACAAATAACAAATAATGAAAAAGCATCACAAAAAAATTACATTAATCAATATTGGAAAGTTGCTTAGAATAATATTGTCTATTATTACAAAAAAATCTGTTTTTTGCACGTATAAGGACTAAGTAGCCACCATTAAGCTGTTAGTGGTATTTAGTTTGTTCCATGTCATGTAAGCATTAACAAACGAATCACCTTTTCTTATTTATGGTGAAAATAATTTTTTCATTCACCTAGCACAATGTAGTAATTATCCTGTAATGCCCACTAATGTGTTCTGGAGCTCTCTGCAACACATGACAGAGCATTCAGGAGAAAACAATATGAAAACAAAAATAAAGTATTTGTTTCAGAAAACCTTGGTCAAGATATATGGCATGCACTGCTTAACAACACTAATTATTTTAATTTAATTAATTTTAATAGCTAACCTAATAGAATTAGGTGGGATATCCTAAAACTTCAACTTATCTGTCTTTCCCCCACCTTTAATTAATTTGGGTGTAATAAATAATATCATGGCTGACTCTTACCCTGTGAGTATTGTGTTTGGTAACTTATTTAAAGTGACACTGACATGTTCCTTTAATAGTAAGAAGTGTAGGTAATCAAAGGTCGCAATCTGTTTTCTTTACCAAAAATTACTACTAAACCATCCATGGGATAAAGAAACCAGAGTGCAGCTGCTTTTGATTGCAAAATTATAGGAATGCACCAGGAGCAATTTAGTCAATACCTGAGGGCTCATTTAGGACAACAATCGCAGTAACAGTCATGCCAAACTTGATGCAGATTTGCATATTGAGGTCATATATTAAATGTACTTGTGCTTATACACAATCCCTGCACTTGCACTTACCTTGTTTGTTTAGATTAATCATGTGCACAAAAGAGCCTATGTTTGCAGGGAAACTCTAAAGCTACCACCACCTTGAAGGGCTACATTAATATGCACAGCGCATAGGGAAGCATATTGTATTTAGCAAAAATACATTTTAGAAACTTTGAGGTTTCTTTTTTTTTTCTTTACAAACTCAAGAAACACGGATGTGCACTTATTTATTTAAAAACTTGAATATCAAAAACCTGATTACGTACAAAAAAACAACTCAAAAACACAAAAACATGTGAAATATAATTTGTGTATCTAGTTAGGCTATATTTAGTTTTTTCACCAGGTGGCACCAACCCCTAAGGTTGGGCTTTAAGGAGGATTACCCTTCAGGAGCCTACATAAGAAAGTGCAGTAGCCAGTCACTTTGGCCTAAGAACATCAACAAGAGAGGCAGACAATACCAAGCCAAACAAAGTGGGAAGCTGCACCTTGCTTGGACTAGATAGAGAGGAAAGGAGATTGTTATGAGCTTGCTCTAGGAGTAAGAGATAGATAGGAAAGCTAGCAAGGACAGTCTGTGCCCCAACGAAGAATGAGTATTTGGGAAAGAGGTCCCAGGTGATGGTGTGCCAGTTAGGGAACTGGAGTGTATAGACAGGTTATTGAGAATCTGGTGAAGCTATAGTAAGATAGCTTGAGAGAAGCTCATTAGTGATGAGTGAAACTGGATTCACCACGCACATCAACAAAAATGACGCACGTCAAAAAAAAATGACGCGCAACAATAGGAGAAGGAGCCCCTTTAACAGCTAACCATATGACAGAGGTATTGGAGGCTTGTGACAAGTACAGAAAGAGAGAGCGAGAATGTGCTGTGCGTGCAGATCTTTCATACTGTAGCTATAGTTTACTCATGATTTCTTCTGCGTCCCTCCATGTCAGTACACATGGTAGCATCGCCCCTCCCCCACAGGAGGTAGGACCTATACCAAGCCAATTAAAATGAATCCTGCCCTATAAGACCACCTGACTTCCTCCTCACCACTCTTATTTTTTGTCCTACTGGACAGGTAGTTAGGATCTCCCTCCTCACTTTTTTTTTTTTTTCCTTTTCCTTTTTTATTTTGTACTTCTGTGTAGACACAGAGGGATGTTTCCCGGGTAATGGAGAAGAATTTACCTGATGCCCCATATACGCAAAATGTTAAAATTGACGCCTATTGGGAAGGAATGCAGGTGTGGGCATACCCATGGTCCTAGCCTTGTGCTAAAATAGCCCCCCTGCGCTACGCCCAACTACGCACAGTATTCAAACTGATGCCTATTGGGTAGGCTACAGGTGTGGGGGTTTTTTTTTCACATTTTTACCTGTAAGCTAACTTAGCCTCTATTTTTTCCTATGTTTTTTTTTGTGAGGCTTTAAGGACTCCTGCCCTGTGAAATGATTAAGTTCCATGGGTATGGATATTGGCTAGTGTCAGCCTAGCCTGAATCCGGTGAGTATGATTCCTCAGTTTCCACTATGTTTTCCAGCCAGTGCTATCTGGTAAGGAGCTTGTTTTCCTTTGGGTCTTTGACATTTTAAGTTTTATTTTGAGCCTGAATCCTCGGGGCAGACAGGTGTACTGTGCTTTTTTACAGTATTACTCATATGTTTCTCTATGGAGATTTCTTTTCTATCTGGTGGATCAGGTGTGAGCCTAGTTGTAGTTCAACCTCTCCCACTGAGTGTTGGTGGCTGCCTGGTTCCCACCCTCCTTAGGAATCCCATGTTTGGGTGGATAGGCAGGTACTACTGCTTCCTTTCTATCTCCTGTGTCTGGCCCCTGTTTTGGCCCTTGGCTCGTGTGTCCGCTGGCCCCTGTTTTGGCCCTTGGGCCACGTGTCCGCTGGCCCCTGTTTTGGCCCTTGGGCCGCGTGTCCGCTGGCCCCTGTTTTGGCCCTTGAGCCGCGTGTCCGCTGGCCCCTGTTTTGGCCCTTGGCCCACGTGTCCGCTGGCCCCTGTTTTGGCCCTTGGGCCGCTTGTCCGCTGGCCCCTGTTTTGGCCCTTGGGCCGCGTATTCGCTGGCCCCTGTCGTAGCCCTTGGTCTGCTGGTGTGTGGCGCGGCCCTTGGTACGCGTGTCCGCTGGTGTGTGTCGTGGCCAGCGTGTCCGCTGCTGTGTGTTGTAGCGCTTGGTCTGCTGGTGTGTGGCGTGGCCCTTGGCCCGCGCGTCCGCTGGTGTGTGGCGTGGCCCTTGGCCCGCTGGTGTGTGGCGTGGCCCTTGGCCCACGTGTCTGCTGGTGGGTCTGCTTTGCATGACCGTGGGCTCTGGGTGGTCTTGGTGACCTTGGTTCATTTGGCCACTAGCCCTTGATCTTGCCTGCTTGGGCTTGTGTGGTGCTGGTCCTTGCCATTGCCCTTGGCACTTGGGTTGTCCTATGGAATTTAGTGGTCATGGGCCCTTGTTGTGGCCTTTGACTCATGCACCCAGGGGTTTTGGTTGGCCCTTTGCTTGCATGGCTGCGGTCCTTGCTGTTGTGGCTTCTTGTCCCTGGATCCTTGTGGTTGCTGAGCTTTTCTTGGGGGATTGGCTCATGTGTTAGTTGGTCTCAGGATAGCCTTTGGTGTTGGTGACCGATTTTGTTTGCTGTGGCCCTTGGTGCATGTGGATTCTGGGCTTTGCCTTAGTTATAGCCTTTTGTTGTCTTTTGTGCCATGGGTCTGCTCTCTGGCAGTTCTAGAGAAGACTAGGATCATTGCCTCCCGGGACTTCTGACTTGGTTCAGTGCTCCAAAAGTTGGCATGCTTGCAGCGGGAGTGCTCATACATGGATTCACATTAGGTGTTTGGCAATGTTTGGTTGTTTTGGTGCTATGGCGTGTGTGCTAGCAGCCTTGCCTCTCAGGGTTTTGTCTGTGTTTTTGCATTGGCACACCAGTTGTGCATTCAGGCCAGGTAGTTTGTGCAACATTGTTTTGATATGCATTGCCTGGCCTCTGTGCCATTGGCTATATGCATTTTGACTTTTTGGTCCAGAATGGTGTGCAGACTGTTAGTTGTTTTAGCAGCAGCATTTGCTTGCACAGTGCTTATACCAGTGTTGCTGGTTTATTAGCTTCTTATGTTCCCCAGTTTGGTTGGGCTTAGTGGGCTTTGAGTGCTGCAGTGTCTCTATACAATTGGACTTCTTCATGTTGCATCAGCGCTTGTTGGGTCTTCTTTTGGGTAGGTGTAGACAGTTGTCCACTTTTTTTGTGAGCTGCTCCCATTGAGCTGTGGAGTAGATGCTTGCAGGTGACAAGCTTTATTTTCTAGTGCCACTGTTTGGGGCTTAGGGTCAGTTTCTTAGCCCCAGCACTAGTGGGTTTATTATCCTAGTTGTTGCCAGTTTCTGGTGTGGTTTTTCTGGCCTGCTGGCTGTGCTAGGGTAGTGATATTTTTTAGCTGGTTTTGCCAGGATTATGGTCATCTGCAGTGAGTATCTGGGTCTTGTGAAAGGCCCTCTGGTCTGTGAGGGAACCCCCTGTCGCAGGGAATGGACACTTATTTTTCTGGCTTGCTTTTCTCTCTTTATGTTAATTGCAGTAGTTTGGAATTTGAGCTTTGGTTGTTAGCCACTTACCAATACCTTGGGGGGATTGTTGTTGTTCTTTTGGTTGTTCAGCATTCTTGTCTCATTTTCAGGGATTCATTAGTGTCCCTGTATCCTCTACGGGATGTTGACCTTGTTTTTGGCCTTTCTAACTCTTTTGGGTTTTGTACCTTTTTGTTTCCCACCCATTACTGTTTTGTGGGGCATGGCTTGGTAGATTCCATGTGTACTGACATGGAGGGACGCAAAAGAAAAGGAGAATTTCACTTACCTTCTTGACGTAAATTCTATTTCTTCTAGTCCCGACATGTCAGTACAGGTTTCCCATCCCAATTTTGCTTCCTGTACTGCTATGGCAAATGTATAACAGTGGTGAGGAGGAAGTCAGGTGGTCTTATAGGGCAGGATTCATTTTAATTGGCTTGGTATAGGTCCTACCTCCTGTGGGGGAGGGGCGATGCTACCATGTGTACTGACATGTCGGGACTAGAAGAAATAGAATTTACGTCAAGAAGTGAAGTGAAATTCTCCTTTTCTGGTCTATAATTGTGCTCTTGTCTGCCCCATGACACCTGCAAGAAGTTTGCCCTAATTCATTGTATTTATCTGTGGCATGCCCAGTAAAGTATAGTAAGTATAGTAGAGACCTACCCTATCCCTGGCTGGGAGCATACCAGACATACCAGCATTATACTCAGCCCAATCGCATTCTACTCATCTATCAACTTTCAAAACAATTTAAATTGCTAAAACAACTTCCACTGACTCCTACACAAATCTGTCAGCTTTTTGCGCTTAATAAATCTTCAAAGTTCGATTTTTGTAAACTTTAATTCAAATTTGTTAGGGCATAAAAAAAAATCTAATTCAAATGTCAATGAATCTGCCCCTAAAATGAATATGCAAATGCCATTTTTATATTGAGCATGGGAAATAATGCCATCCAGACTCAGACAATCATAAGTGCAAATGTGTACAATATGCAGCAAATTGCAAGTGCAATTGCAAATTCTGTAATTACAGGGTAAAAGTTGCTTTACATGTAAAAAAAAAATGTCAATTTGCATCCAAAATTGCACTTTTCGCATTACATTTGCATTAATGAGTCAATGGACACATTAAATATAGACTCCTATGAGATGCCCATAGGGCCCCCACCTACATTACAACCTAAAAGCAGCAGCACCACCACCTAAAAGCAGGCAGAACTGAAGGCAGGGCAAGTTTTCAACATATTTTTGCCAAAAAAGATAATTCACAACAATATTGGCAATTTATTAAAACGCGCCTAGATGGTGGAACGCTATGGGGCACATTTACTAACCCACGAACGGGCCGAATGCGTCCGATTGCGTTTTTTTAGTAATGATCGGTAATTTTGCGATTTTTTTCGGCGTCTTTACGATTTTTGCGTAAAAACGCGAGTTTTTCGGCGTCTTTACGATTTTTGCGTAAAAACGCGAGTTTTCGTAGCCATTACGAAAGTTGCGCAAAGCCGCGATTTTTTCGTAGCGTTAAAACTTGCGCGAAACGTCGCGCCTTTTAAGTTTTAATGCTACGAAAAAGGCGCGACTTTGCGCGCAAGTGTTAACGCTACGAAAAAATCGCGACTTTGCGCAACTTTCGTAATGGCTACGAAAAACTCGCGTTTTTACGGAAAAATTGTAAAGACGCCGAAAAATCGCAAAAATACGAAAAAGTCGCAAAATGTTCGTTTCCAATCGGAATTTTTCCAATTCGGATTCGAAATCGTGTCTTAGTAAATCAGCCCCTATGTGTTTACCTCTTCTGCCTGCCAGCCCTTACTACCATTCTGTACCTTCTACCCTACTACATTCTGTAACTCTGGTGGAAGCCTGTTGTAAGAGGAGTTATTTAATATAAGGTGCTAAGTTTGCCCAGGTGTATAAACCCAAAGCAACTAATCAGCAAGTAGCATTTACTGGTCAAATGTTTGATAGCAAACATGTTATCGGTTGCTATGGGTTACTGCACCTGGGCAAACTTAGTGCATTTTATTACATATAGGTATTCTACCTTTTATTTAATACATTTATAGGAGCACATATGGCAGAAGAAGTAGAACAATGTGCATAAATCATGACTCTTAGGGGCAGATTTACTAATCCACGAATCCGAATCCCGAAAGGGAAAAAATCGCATTGGAAACCAAAATTTTGCGAATTTTTCGTTGGCGTCGCGACATTTTCGCTGCCATCGGGTTTTTTTGTATTGAGCAATTGTAAACGGCAGAAAAACCAATCCGAATTTTTCGCGCCGGCGTAACGCCAACGAAAAAGTCGCGCAAAATACGAAAAACCCATGACAGCGACAAAAAAGTCGCAAAAATACAGACCATTACAAAAAAAACGCATTCGGACGCTTTCGGACGTTCGTGGATTAGTAAATGTGCCCCTTAGTCCCCTTTTTTGAGCTTTGCATCTTGCCCCCCCCAAATAAGCTTTTCAATGTTATGGTTTCTCTCTGTACAGGCTATAATGATTTTGGCTGTCTATACTCTATCACGTGTTGTTAGACAATGTGCCTGCAGATTCTATTGGTGATTTTTAGTTGGCTGAGATTTCAGCTTCCTACCAGCTCCCATTGACTTGAAAAGGAGTATCCCATTCAAGTCTGTTGGAGGTAACATGAGGGAAATTTAAGGTGCCTTTCCGTCAGCTGGTTCTAACATTTGCATATAAAATGGCATACTGATTTTAAATAGATTTTTAAAGAATATAGTTATACAGATGAAAGTCTATATATAAATTAAAGTAGAACAAATGGAGCAGATTGGTAAAAAGTCAATACACTCTGAACTCAATCCTTGATGGCAAGGGTTAAGCCTAGCCTAGTCAATAATAAATACACGTTTGCAAATGTTTCCTTCCCATAGGGCATATGATCACCATGTACCCAGTCACAACCATTTTTATTAGGGAACAGAAAGAATTACAGCTATTAAACTGGCTCACAGACAATTTTGAACTCTGTTGAATTTCCAGCATTTCCTTCATGCTGAATTCATGCAGCTTTTCCAGCTGAAAAACCATAGCAAATGTTACAAGTTGCTAAGGAAAAATAACAGGGCAGGTGGGAGAGTTAATATTTTTGTTTTTCCAGGGATTCTCTGCGAACATTGTGCTCTGGATGAAAAACTTATGCATTTAAAATCTCTTATGTAATTTTATAATTATGTGAAAAAAAACTGTTTATAAATTTATACCATTCAGTGTCTTAAAGAGCTACGGTTTATTAATTTTTACTTTCCTATTTTGGATTTTCTAGTCTAAATATATGCAGGTGATTTGTATCATTTTTTATTTGCTTCCCTCCCATACCATACACACAATTTTTAGGTCAGAGCACAGAAATTTTGTATATAAACACTTTATTTATTACTTATTCTCGGCTAATTACCTCTCTGCAAAGATATTTCCTTTTAAAACTCCATGTCAGAACTCACTGAGTATTAACAATTTTCTAAAAAAAAAGTTAATATAAACATAAACTGGTAACAATAATAAAAAAAATAATGTATTCTAACCTGACAATTGTGAAATGAAAAAAAAACATAACCGTGTGCCAAATACTTTTGTATGTATGTATATTTTTATTTATAAAGCGCTACTTATGTATGCAGCGTTGTACAGTAGAATAGATTAATACAAACAGGGGTTTATTAAAATAATAATAGATAAATACAAAGTATAAAAATAAATACAAATAAATACAAGGTACAGTTGCAATAAGTTAAGAGTCAAAGAGACAAGAGGATGGAGGTCCCTGCCCTGTAGAGCTTACAATTTAGATTTTTGTAGAGTGTGCTTTAGTTGCACAGGGGATAATTATGCTACAATTTTGTTCCTGTTCTTGTAACTCATAGCAACAAATTAGAAGGTAGTACTTTATGGACTGCTGTGAACTGTGTTTAATAATAAACAGAAAATATCCTCAGTCAAGGGTTACTAGACTTTGAAAAACTCCACCTTCATTGCTCCATTGTGTTTTCATATTTTTGTATGACTTACAAAATTGCATATTAAAACAGTAATTTGGCAACAATAAATAATAATTTTAGCAAACAGTAGTCAAATGTTCCTTTTACAAAGACATTTTGTAAATCTATCCCTCGGTTTTTCTGTCCTTAGGCTAACTAACTTTACTTTGTATTAAATCAAGTTGAAGCTAACATGAAATATCCCTGCTTATATTATCAGCCATGAAAATCAGTAAGTCAGCACAGAGGTCAGTGTGGCAGTTCCTGCTAAAAAGGCAAGGATAAAAAAATACAAATTATTTAACCTTTTTTTTTATCATTCAGGAATCTTATTACAATTATATCACTAGACTTAAAGGAGAAGAATTGGTGATATCACTGGGGGTGGGGAATGCCAAATGTTAGGCGCACCCCAGTGAATTCACCTTTCCTTTTCTTTTAAGTGAAATACTGTTAGGGCTGCTAGGTGGATGTGCTACTGGAATTGTGTGCCTGAGATGTGGTTTGAAATGCCTTCACTGAGACCTGACTGGATGTGAGTGTTTACCTCCTGTTTCAATAAATGGTTGAGTGTGCAAACCTGCCTCAGTGTCAGTTGAATGATGTACATGTGTAACATATGGTTCTGTTAGGCCCTGAAATGAGAGCTTCTTTTTTTTAAGATAACACAGGGAAGCACAAATACTTGCAAATACAATAGACCAGTTAGAGCCAGGTGTTGGTAAGGTTATAGTGCATAACAATATTGTAACCTGTAGTGATGAGTGAATCTGTCCCGTTTTGCTTCGTCATAAAATTTGCGAAACGGCAAGAAAATCAGTGAGACGGGGAAAAATTCGAAAACACATTTGTTGCGCAATTTTTCACTTGTGTATTTTTTGTCGTCCGCGGCTATTTTTTTTTTTGTCGCCCGCATCTATTTTTTGTCGCCCGCGTGACAAAAAAATTCTGTGCAACAAATTTTTCAGTGGCGAATTTTCACGGAACTTTCGCGAAACAATTCGCCAATGCCGAAATGCGGAAATTCACTGCAAATCCATGCCTGGCAAAAAATTTTTCTCATCACTAGTAACCTTTTAAGAGCTTAGTAGATAAAATTTTCACAGAAAAGAAACGGAAGATTTGTCAAAATTCGAGTTCATAAAAAAAACGCAGAAGTGAAAAATAAGCTAGCTGGCGAGAATAACATTGTTTCATTCATTTTCAATGATGTTAAAAAACTCAAAGGTTTTAATAACTTGGAAAATAAATAAATAAAGGTGATAAAGACAATTCTTTATTGAGTTTTATGGAACCTCGCCAGATTTTACTTGTCAAGTTTTTTCTGCCGACTATGGGAGGATTTTTTCTTTAATAAATACAGACTATTCGCGGCTCTTAAAAATATTCTTGAGTCACATTTGTGTTTTTCACTGTTTTTTCTTGAATTGTAAAAATTTACCCCTAAGGGGGTGATTTATTAACAGCTGGGTTTGATTTTTTTTTCAAGTTTTTTTACGCTTTAATAACTCGATTTCGAGTTATGGTTCGAAAACCCAAATGTCTGCAAAAAACAGAAAACTTGAATGTAAAAATTTGCCATGTTAAAGATTCTATAGAAGTCAAGTGGAGATAGCATAGGCACAGTCAAGCCAAATTCTAAAAATATTTCCAGTTTTTTAAGTTTTTATAGTTTGATAACTCAAATGAATATGCTACCCTTAACAGTTAGGTGTTAAGCAAGTAGAGGTATGGGGCCTGTTATCCAGAATGCTCAAGACCTGGTGTTTTCTAGATAATGGGTCTTTCTGTAATTTGAGTCTCTATACCTTTATTCTACTAAAAAATCATATAAACATTAATGAAACTAGGGATGCACCGAATCCACTATTTTGGTATTCAGCTGAACCCCAAATCCTTTTTCCCGGTGGCCCTGTCCAACCCTGAATGTCAGGTACTTTAGGGCGAGGAGCCACAGCTTACATTCACCCTATATTCCGTAATAAAATCTGCTGGTCTGGGATTGGTGCCCTTAGAAAGGACTTCCCATAGTAGTGCCAGGGTAGCACATTCTGCCAGTTGTCAGTGCCACAAAGTATTTGGCAAACCTTCTTAGTTGGCACCCATAGATGTACCTTCCCAGTTCCATGGCATATTTTTTGGGGTGCCAAGATGGCGTTGGGGGGTCTGACATTTGAGATTTAAGGGCTATGGCAGAGGAGGGCAATTTCAGTTGCACTGAATGCCATGGTATTTAAGTAGCTCAAACCACATGTCGGAGACGTTATCTCCCGGCAGTTTCAGACTGGGCCGGTGGGCCACTGGGAAAAAACCTGATGGGCTCCTACCCTTGTGGGCCCATGGCACCTGCTAACCCAGGCCTGCTTCCTGTTGCCTATAATTGTGGGTACTTGGTGCTCACCTACCATCATAGCTGCAAGGAGAAAGTGCAGTACGCAGTGGTTGTTAGGGGTGCAGCAGCTCTGGGCTGACCGACACTGTGTCCAGGCAATGCCCAATGGGGCCAGTTCTGTGCCTGCGTTTTGGGAGCTGCATGTCACAAGACCCAGAGAGAGGAAAAAGACACCCTTATTTGAGAGGTCTGATGGTCAGAGGGAGGCCAATGATTGCACCTAAACCTGCAAAATTGGGTGCAACTGGGAGGGAGGGGTGGTGAGGGCCCTTTGTTAGGTGACTCTCACACATATAGGAGCCCAGATTAAAGGGAAAGATCACTGCCACGCTTTCAGCCAGAAGCATAGAAAAGTCGCGCCTCCGGGAACCAGAGGGCAGGTTTGCCCTAGATTTAAATCCAAATCATCCCCTGCCTCTTCATGCCCAGTGCAGTGCCTCAATAGCCCCATCCCATGCTCATATGGACTGGGTAGAACCAGTGCATATATTATAGGGACCTGCCCTATGTACCAATATGTTTTATCCAGGTGAAGGCTCTATGGGCGGCATACTGCCCCTGCTGTCTGTGTGCCAGCCTGTTTAGCAGTGCCTTCCTCAGGGTGCACATAACCTTATGTACCATAAAGGACATAAGGGGCAGAGCTGTTACACCCCTTCTTTTCTCACAAATGCCAAGAGGTGACATGATTCCACAGAAACTTTGTTCTAGCTGTGCACTATGCTGAAGAAACATGGTTTTGATCCTCTCCTAAGCTCAGCTTAACTGTTACAGTGTTCAACCCAAGCAGGACTTTTTATCAAAGTATTTTCTGCCTGTATAAGCCTGCATTCTTCATTGCATGAACTTTACATCTGTTTGCACATGTACATCTCACTGAAGATGTGTGCGAGGGAAAATGGCTGCTGGGTGAGATGTGCCCAACTTGTATACATGGTAGGAAAATGAAAGGTTTCCATGTATTTTAAATCTTATGCCTGAAGTATAATTTGCCAACTGTAAATAGGATATAGAAACATAAACATGAAATGAACCCAGGTCTTCTATAGTCTATATTTAAATATACTATTATAGAAGCAGAATCTGTTTGCCTGTACTGTATATGTTTACAGAGCATGCAGATCCCAAATCATTTTAAACAGTTTCCTGACCTTTAACAATACATTACTTTTTAAATAATTGATAAGTAGCAATTTATAAATATTTAATTGCTGTAACTGATGGAGTCAAAGCTCCGGTGTTAATAGTAGGAATACAGGAAAGTGCAATGTAGAATAATTATGCAGGTAATGCAGGAAGTCTGCAGAGGAATTTGAAAGGAATGAGATACTGAAAGTTCAAAGGTAAATGATATAGAAGGGACATTGTTTAAGTGCAACTGAACAAGCCAGAAATGTACAGAATAAAACAGTATGTGTCTAATGCGCTGATGAAGAAAGAACCTTTGTTTATTGATATTTGATTATAATTATACAACCTTCAGTAGGGAAATACGATGCATATGCTTTAGATTTCATGTCAGCCTCAAATTTCCCAAGTGGTAGGAGAAGAGAACTCCTAAAAAGCATTTTGGCTTAGAAGATACCATCCCCATTTGTATGCAAAGCTAGGGTATTCCATGTAAAATAAATTTCAAGAGTAATCCTGGGACTCCCAGAATGCCTTCTGAGAAAAGTTCTCCTTGGGAGAAAAATTTCACTGATTCTTAGTATCTAAGACAATGGATATATTCAATTGATATTATTATTTACTGTTGATGTTTTGGTGTCAGTTGTAAGGTGTACATAGTGGTGTTGTGTAGAGATTGTTCATTATGCTTTAGTATATTCTGTCTCATGATTTTTGGATAAACGTTATGCATTATTGTGTATTCTTTGGTAATAAGGTTTTGGGCACCCAACATTTTGGGTACACCTGACATTGGCACCATAAAAAGCAGCAGCTAAATATGAAATTTAATGTAATGCAGAGTAATAGCAGCTTCAGATAAAGTAGCACTAATCAAGCTGGTGCTCCTGTTACGAGAAAACTGCACCCTGGGAAATGAGGAAATTGGCAAGCCCCATGTGAAATTTCAAAATTAAATATAGAAAAAAAATCTGTTTGCGCTTTTATAAAACAGATTTAAATACAGGATTCTGCTGTAGAAGATCTATTAATTGATGCATTAAAAAAACAAAAACATATTTTCCCATGACAGTATTCCTTTAATTATAGTGTAATCTCCAGTCCTAAGAGCCTTAAAAAGAGATATGATTATACAGGTATAGGACCTGTATCCAGAATGCTCGGGACCAAGGGTATTCCGGATAAGGTGTCTTTCCGTAATTTGGATCTTTATACCTTAAGGGGCTGATTTACTAAGACACGAATTCCGACCGAATTGGAAAAATTCCGATTGGAAAACGAACATTTTGCGACTTTTTCGTATTTTTTGCGATTTTTTCGGCGCCTTTACGACTTTTCGGAAATTATCGCGACTTTTTCGTTACCAATACGATTTGCGCGAAAAAACCCGAGTTTTTCGTAGCCATTCCGAAAGTTGCGATTTTTTCGTAGCGTTAAAACTTGCGCGAAAAGTTGTGCTTTTTTCGTAGCGTTAAAACTTAAAAAGGCGCGAAGTTTTGCGCAAGTTTTAACACTACGAAAAAATCGCAACTTTTTGCGCAAGTTTTAACGCTACGAAAAAATCGCAACCTTCGGAATGGCTACGAAAAACTCGTTTTACCGCAAAAATCGTATTGGTAACGAAAAAGTCGCGATAATTTTCTGAAAAAATCGCAAAATACCGATCATTACGAAAAAAACGCAATCGGACACATTCGGCCCGTTCGTGAGTAAGTAAATGGGCCCCTAAGTCTACTAAAAAATCAATAAAACATTAAATCCAATAGGATTGTTTTGCATCCAATAAGGATTAATTATATCTTAGTTAGGATCAAATATAAGGTACAGTTTTATTATTACAGAGAAAAAGGAAATCAATTTTAAAAATCCTAAATATTTGATTATAATGGAGTCTATGGGAGACAGGCTTTCCGTAATTCGGAGCTTTCTGGATAATGGGTTTCCGGATAAGGGGTCCGATACCTGTACTAGAAATTGTACAGAATACTATGTATATGTAATACTATGAATACTAGCCAGTCCAGGCCTGATGAAAATATTTAAACAAAGGGGGAAAGAAAATCTTTAACAAATAGTAAAATAAATTATACATATAATGACCAGAATACAACCACCTAAACAGAAAATATTATGCATAGCCTATATGGAGAGGGTTGGTGCTGAAAGTGGGTAGTATTACAAGCACATATAATAGGAAAAATTGCTTATGGAAAATGATAGCGCTAAAGCATTATGAGCCCCACAATTGACTGCTGTCTAGACTAAGGTCTCTTGGTCTTAGTGAAGTTGTTTGTACATGGATAGGAAACGGTCTGCAAGATCGGGAACAGAGAGTTGTTGTTATTGTTACATTCTCTAAGGTCCTTGGTTAGGTACTGCAGGGTTCTGTATTGGGTCCAAAATTTAACAATAAATATTTAACTTGTTCATGAATAACTTGGAGGGGATTGAGGGTATTGTAAGTAATGTGTCGGTATTGATAAATGTAAGGTCATGCACCTGGAATGTAAAATTTTGCAAGCCACTTAATGGGAAGGCACTACACATAACTGAAGTCCTTGTAAATAATAAACTTGGCTGAAGCAAACAATGCCAGGCAGCAGCTGCAAGGGTAAACAAGGTTTACAAGCTGTATTAAAAGGCGTACACATTTGTGGCAGGGGGGGGCAGATTTCCTATGTCCCACCTAATGGACCTACCTTTTTACCTTAAATGACCTTTGGTATCAGACTTTTCCATAACAGTGGCATTTATTAATGTTTGGATTTTCATGGTTTTACAGATTTTTGAAACCACAACCAAACTCATTTCCACATCCATGTCAGTCATTTATCAAAAAAATCTCAATTGAAAAAGCTTAAATGAAAAAAATGTGGAAAACACGGGAAAACCATGACTTTTTCGTATTGACGTAGAAAAGCGAGTGTCAAAAATTTCTGAAACCACAAACCAAAGAAAGATCTTCCAGTTGTAAAAGGAATATCTACCATTGACTTCTAAATCGCAGTAGATGTGTGTCTTTTGTCAATCTAACATACTATGTTACTATGAAAATAAACAAAGGAATTCTCAGCTTTACTATGTTATATAAAAGAATATCTGCAATTAGGCCCCAAAATAGTATTATCAAATTTAATGAAATCAAAGCAATGTTCTATTATGCATGTTTGTTTTAACAAGAACTTCACATTTAAATGCCTCTTAATTTTAGATGTGCACTTTTTTGTATGCTAAGGAGTTACCAGTAAAACAGTCTTAATCTGAAACTGATCATGTTCCTTATTTGAGACTGTATTTATTTTTGATGTGTTGCAAAATTGGATTTGGTGTTATTCTGCTCAATTTCTATGTAAAACAGTTTCTAATCAGAAAGCACCTGAATAGGACAGTTCACTAATACGGGCATTTATAGATAACAATTATGCTATAAATATATACCATATAGAACTGAAATAAAATAGGAGGTTTTATTTCTTCGACTCCTCATTTTAATTTTAAAAGAAAAAGGAACGTCTTTAAATGGCCTGGCAGAAGAACAAATATTCACAGCTGTATAAAAGATGTTACTGAGTACACAACTGTAGCCATGGATACCTGCATACTTTTATATTTCCATTAATATGTACTTTGCTTTTTTCTGGAAACACCATTATGTAGAAATATAATTTAGGTTACAGTGTGTATAAACATAACTAAAATGGAAGTCTATCGTTTGTTCTCTATGTGCTAGTTTATTATAGAGGACATATAACTCACTAGCTTGTCTGAAACACTGTAATATTTATCAAAGACACTACACCGTTTCTTTAGCTGATTGTTCTGTATATAATATATAAATATCATGTTTGTGCATTTAATCATGTTTTCTTACCCATTTTTAGGTTGCCAAGATTAAGCCTTGGAGATTGTGACCTAAGAATTGGTTTCAAATAAATTATGCACTTTGATTTAATTGCTGTAATTTTAATACTGATCTAGGAGACCAAACCAAAATAATTTGGAAGTCAATTTTATGAAGCAGATATATAAAAAATGCACTTTAGCATTATAGTTATATTTTTAATATCATGTTAATAAGCATAAAAGTAAAAATACCAGTCTTACATTTGATTATTTTCTAAAAAGTTTTGTCTTTGTTTCCATAAAATAGTTTTAACAATTTTTACAAATAACAGATAATTTTCAAAACTTAAGGCTATGCATTTCTGACATTTTTTAATGTATTTTGGAAAAATGTGGTCAGACAAAAAAATGGCAAGGCTGCTGAGTGCATTCAGATAATTTTTTTTCGTTAAATATTGTAATAAGTATTATTAGTTTCTAGTGGGATTTTGAATCATTTGGGAAGAAAGACTGTATTTCTATCTCATGCCATAACTAATAAATGGAGACACGGCTCTAAATCTTGCAGATGGGACAGCTGCACAGCTGTCAACCCCCCCCCCCACATATTATTGGGCATTACCTGATATTGGAGCCCCTCCCTCAGTCTTCCTGGCAATTTTTCTTAAAAGTCCCAAATTTCTGCTCAAATTCTGGGCATGCATGCACAGTGATGTTATCTTAAGCAATTGCACATGCATAAGCAATTTTTCAGCATCAGTGGCGCATTTGTGCAATGCGTGTGATGTCCCTTCTGAGGGTGCTTGCTTGTGTATGACATCAGTTCCGGTCTTTGGAGAGCACCACAGCATCCCCCCACCATCAACATATATCTCAGGTTGACAGCTCTGCAGCTGTGCCTGCTGTTTGATTTTACTATGTGTCTACAAAACCACTCTTTAAACCATTTATCCATTGCTCGGTTTACTATCAAAAGCCCTCTTTTACAATACAGCCCCATAAAAGTAGGCTTTGTTTTTCATATGAAACAGTGCATAATATTTGGCTTCATGATTCAAACAAAAGGATGGTCCCTGTACAGGTATGGTATGGTGATTACTGACCTGCCTTTATTAGTATTTAGAAAGGGATGATGTTAATTTTCTTAAATGGACGTGTATTTTGTGGCCATAATTATAAGTAGTCATTAGTGCAATTACTGCATACCACCAAGCACTATTAACAGAACATAGACCCACTGTATGTAGCAAAATCTTTGCCACAGTTCACATTGTCTGTTCATGATCTGTTATTCATATAGTTTACCTATATGTATTTGTCCATGGTTACTAGCAATTTGTGAATTGAAAATCTGCTATAGTAGGTTACCTTGGAAGACGATGTGTAAAAAATGGCAGGCTCTGCCATATTAATAACAGCGTAAAATCTGTTGTTTGGATGGTAAACTTCTCCATTTATTTTACACTTTTACACCATTTTTTTTGGTAAATTTCATTTTACACAGCATAATAAATAGGTCCCTAAAAGTGGCCATACACTGTAAGATCTGCTCATTGGGCGAAGTCACCAAGTGAACGGATCTTCTCCCAATATGCCCAACCACGGGTGGGCGATATCTAGCTAATTCAACAATCAAATTTAATGACGGACATAGGCACCATCACAAACGGAAGAATCAAACCTTCCCGATCGAGAACTGGCTCATTTCAGGCAAGATGTCTGTCAGCAGCAGATGTCTGTCTAAAGGACCGATATCGGCAGCTGGAATCGGTTCGTGTATGGCCACCTTAAGGCTAGGTCAACCAAAATACTTTAGTGTTTGCCTGTAGGTGCACCATGAATATCCACCCAGTATGCAAGCAGTTCTTTATATAGGACCAGTGATTGGCAAATGACAGATGCACTAAAATACTAAACCTGGGTTTAATTTAGTTAGTTGATTTAAAATGCATTCAAGTGCATTATCCTACTGTTCATGATTGGTGCATTGGTCTTGCAAATACCTTAGCCCTATAGGTAAACTGCAGTTTATGCTCTTTCAGTTTGTGAGGGGAATGGGGATGTGTACTGTATGGAAGTGCTTTATCCCATGGACAATGGAAAGGCAATATCAAGTAAAAATGGCTAATTTTTTTGATAACAGTTTGTAAATAGTTGTACATTGTTTTGAGATTTTATTATCTGTTAAGTTTTTACCAATAAAAATCCCTATAGGTATACTGTACAATTAAGATGCACATGAATAGACAGTAAATACAATTATGCACTTGTGTATGTACCTATACGGATTTTGTTCATTGTGTTAAATAAAATTCTTCTGCACATTATATAATTTTACTAATAGTACTGCATTGTTTTTAAAAAACAAAACACCATTGACACAAAGTTAGCATAACAGCTCAGCAGTAGCATTCATTAATACATTGTCGCTACCTTACAAATTGTACTACACAAGTCATTGCTGCAAAAGGATTTATTTTGCTATGTCCACACCTCATGTCACAACTCCCTCCGTTCTGACTCCAGTCACTGACCGTGATATGCACGGCGGTATTATTATATAACTGTGCACTTACTTCTAAGAAACATTCATATAGCATATGAAATACCCTGACTTGAGAGTGGGTGCACACATTTCAACCAAAGCTATGATCAAACAAGGTCAAAAACTTTTACTGAGCTGCAGTTCCCATCATACCACACCATCGATGAATTTTAGAGTGAAAGAAACATGTTGTTAAACTCCTTTATTCTATTAGCCAAACAAGTTTGCTGAGTACCTAGTACATGTGTTTCTCACACTTTCTAAAGTAGTATACTGTTTGTGCCAATGAATGCTATAGAATTCCTCCTAATGATCATTTTAAAATGAATTTAAAACTATATTTCTATAAAATTCACAACTATTTCTTTAAACCTTTGGTACTTTAATACAATTCTTAATTTGAACAAATACAAATGTATAAATTTAATCTCTAAATTAGTCATAAATTGCTCTCTGCACTTTTGGTATATTTACATGCCCACAATCTTTAAGTTCCTCTATTCAGAATACATTTTATTAAAACCCTTGAATTTATTAGAAAATATTTGTGGGTACATAAAGTATGTTTTCCTTTTCAGGTGTTACCATAATATAATCTGTCTTTTATTCTGTAGCCAATATCAACAAAGTAAAATACTGACTTCTCTAGTGCATTTAGATTTTTACACATATACATTCCAAAATAAACTAAATCAGTAAGTTCTTGCTTTACCTGAGCTACTTTTTAAAATATGCCTTATACAATAATTTGTGTTGCATAAGGCAGTGTTCAAAGTGGCAATCTGCCATTATTTTGCACAGGCCGAAATGGGGCCTTGGGCTTACCGCTAGCTCTGTGGTCTGAGGAGTTGTCAACTGTGATAGACACTTCTGAGAAATTATGGGTGTTGGATGGGGGTAAGAGAACAATTTCTGTTTTGGAATGGTGTAATTTAAGGTATAGCTGGGACATCCAGGTAAAGATAGCAGACAAGCAATAAGAGAGCTGAGTTAAAAGCACTGGGTTGATATTTGAAGAAGAGAGATGGATTTGTGTATTGTCAGCATAAAGATGTTATTGGAAACCATTTAAGTTGATGAGGTTGCCAAGAGAGGAAATATAAAGTATATAATAAGGCCTAGATGAGAGACTTGTGGAACTTGAACAGAGATTTAAGGGAGAAGATGAAACTCCATAGTAGGAGACACTGAAAAAGCAATTTGAGAGGTACAAGGAAAACCAGTAAAGGGCAGTGTCACAGAGGACAAGAAAATAGAGGGACTGGAGGAGTAGAGGTTTTTTTCAACAGTGCCAAAAACAGCTGAGAGATCAAGAGTATTGTGAGAAGTGTTTTAGTGTCTTTAGCTGATAACGGGTCATCTGCTAGCTGAGTTAGAGAAGTTCCTGTGGAGTATTGTTGCCTGATTGTAGGAGGTCCAGCAGATTATGGTCAAAGGAGAATAACATAAATTGGTTGTAGATTAAGCGCAAGTAGTTTAGAGAGGGAAGCAGGTTGGCAAGATTGGAGGGATCAAGAGAGGGCTTTTTCAGAATAGAGATCAAGCTCAAGATCATCCACTGCAGTGAGAGAGGAATTCTAAACATAGAGATAAGCCAAAGAAGGATGTTAGTCTCAGACAGTTTACAGACATTACAATTGTTAACTGGTATGTTAACATCACCTAGAATGATTGATGAGGCATCAGAGAAAAGGAAATAAAATCAAGGAGAGAAAAGAGCCCAATACTGTAACCCTTAAAAAAGTAAAATAATAAAGAGAAAACAGGTGGAATAACTTTAAATATGCAGTGGTTAGAAGGAAGAAATCATACCCCACCCCAAGTCATGTTATCTGAACGAGTTTTCCATATTATTAAATAAGCAAGCATTCAAAGTGCAAGTTTTTCCTAATTAGAATTCACAAATTCAAAAATTGCTAAATATGCCCATAGATGTAATATAACTGCACAATATTCTGGAAAAATATTTTGATCAAGCCACTGAGATAAGAAGCATTTCATCACCTGTTACTGGTTAAATATGTTGCTCCTTGAGCTCAATACAACAAAAAATAACATGCAGGAGAAAAACAACATAATGAACATATTATTCTTGATTTATTTATTAATTACGCTACATAAACTCCCACTATTAAATATATTCAAACTGCAAAGATTTTTGTTGATGATGCATTTCTGGAAAAGGCAGGTATAAAGTCACACTGTTTTCTGCAGCTAAGTCTATACACTTTCTTTCTGTGTTTATTTATTTGAAAGGCGAATAAGAGGGAAGGGTTACATGCAGCGTTTCAATACATATTTATAGAAAACAAAAGCAGAGAGCTGATAGGTTGCTATGGGCAACATCACCGGTGATGTTGGCTTACACACTATAAAAAATATGGCTCTTAATTGCTTACAGGTTGAGAACTGCCAGATGCTAAGGTGTCTTCCCAACTTTAAATTAAACCTTATTAGTTAACTGAAGACAAATTTTCTTGCCCACCCATAAAACAATCTTTTTCTTTAGTGGAGATTCTTTAGCATTTCCCTCTTGCTGCTGGGAGTTGGTATTTCTTCTGGCTCCGTAATCACATTACAAAACACAAACTGAAAAAAAAGTTCCAAATCTGATCCAACAGTCACTGCAGAATTTGGATACACCATTAAGTCTCTAGCTCATCCTTAACAACTGACAAAATATTTACTCGGCTCAGTGTAGAAATGGATAACATTTTCCAAAATATTATACAAAACTGAATTCAGAACACAGACAAAGGCACAAAAATAAGTTGGACTTCTACACTTCAGGCGCTAAAGTGGTTTCCAAGAAAATATCCTTGCATGGAATTTTTTTAATAGTACAAATGAAACATGAAGAGCATTTTGATATAGCCCTTACCAAATGTTTTACACACATTTTGGTATGGAAAATATTGGTTTAAATACAAAAATACAGTTTGCACAATTGCAACCTCACACAGAAAATTGTTATCATAAAATCACACATACTGACAGTCTGGTAGCCTGTTTGAAAGAAAGTACCTTCTACTTCACTACTCACACTAATGTTAAACACTGGATGGTTTTTCTCTATGGGAAGGTAGTTAACTGTCTTTGCTTGTAATATCATAGCTATCATGAAAAATATTCTTGCTATGTTCTTTCCTGTAATGTTGAGGGTCTTGGTCTCATAAAACTGTGATTTTGAAAAATGTTTGGGTTATGTAATAAAAGATGAAAAGTTTGCTTTAGGTCTAGAAACCCATAATAACGAATAAGCATGTAACATTTACTGGTCTACTGTTTTTAAGCAAGCATGCGGTTGCTATGGGTTACTACTCTTACTGCACTCTTTGAACTATTGTAACATTATTATCTTAAATTATTTCTGAATTCCTTAAAGAGAAGACATGTAAATGATTTGGTTAATATATATTTAAAGGAGAACGCAAGGCTACACATTGTACTGAAGTTCCTAAAACAGTTATATACTATTATTATTTTACTTCAGCTTTTTCACTACTCCCATCACCAGCTTGCTGTACTTGACAATAAATGTATATAAGTATACGCACAAAGTTCACCCAATCAATATTCTGTATGCAGATTGTAGAAAAGGCTGGTGCAGGGTTCTGTCTTTAGGTTCCCCTTCTCACAGCTGCCTGGCTTAGACACAATGTGACAGCTGCAGGCAGAGGCTTTGTGCCTTTCTCCTAGTTGTGATTTTAGTCCTAATTGCAGGAATTCGGTATGTTCTGTGAATAGGAAATGGCTGTTTAAAAAACAAAATCAGTGCACTATTAAAAACAACAAATTTCTATACATTTATAATATTGCTGATATTAGCTATATGTACAGTTCAGGTTTAATCTTCATGTCTGTTATAATAAATATCCAGAGTATAAACCTGGAATATCCCCAAGTCCAATCTGCATTTAGAGAGATATTTCTTATATTGTCATCATTTTTAGTGGACATGGCTTGAATGAGCAAATAACCAATCAGAGCTTTTCATTGTTCACAATAAAGCAACTATTGCAATGAATTCTTTGGTAGCAGAACTGGAATAAATAAATAAGCAATTTGAATTATCACAGTACCAATGGTAAAAAAAAGCAGTCTGAAACAGAAATGTAAAACAAAATACACATACAGGTATAAATATTTTTTCAACTTTTTAAATTTTTTAAAAATATTTAGTTACTTATTAATATTTTATTTCAGTGTAAGAATTAGAAATAATTAAATATCAGCTTTGACAGTTATGCATAGAATATAATGTGTTATGGAAATAAAACATGTTGTTGTTTAAGGAGAATGAGAAAAATAACTGGCTGTACATTTTTTTTTTTTTTTTTTTTTTTAAACAAACACAGAATTTTAAATATTCATGCATTTTGGCAGTGAATATCATAATATAAAGAATAGCAAATGCCACCCAAATTAAATATATGTATTTTGTTGTTGTTTGAATGTTTAATGGAACCTTGCTTAACTGAGGGCTTATGGTGTTTTTTATAGTTGTGAGTTGGCATCAGGATCTTATTATATTTACATAAATCTCTGCAGATATACATAAATATTCTGGTAGCATGGATAATACAAATTTATAAAACTAAGGGAGGAGTTAAGTTAAATGGAAATCCTGCCTTTCCTTGGCTTAATGGTGACAACTTTGCACTACTATTAGAGGTATTAAAAAATTGTTTGATATAGATACACCTATCTAAGTACTTGTTGGGACTTAAACTGCATACTACCCAGTCTGTTGGATTTTTGTGTCATCTGATGAGATGCTACAGCTGAGCTACCTAGTACCTGTAATAAGTAAAATATTTTGCCATGTATAGATTTGCGGCGAAAATTTTCACCACAAAAACACACCGTGACAAAACTCCTATTGAAAAAGTCACCACGAAAATGCCCATAGACTCCAATGTAATCTGCACGGAAAAAGTGTGTGAAAAAAGGTCTTTGCAGAAAAACGACCTACAAACTCCAATGTATTTTGTACAGAAAATATTGCCACAAAAAACAACTTCAATACATTTTTCAACAAAGTTAAATGAGACAGATTCGCTCATCACTAGTTCTAAACAACAACTCTAAATCATTAGACAAACAATCAGTGTCTTAAACTAATTATTTTCTTTTAATTCAGTTTTTATTGCTGTAAATAGAGCTTTTCTAGGCAGCATGGTTGCATTCCCCAAATAAATACAAACTAGGAACATGTTGAAAAAATAATTAAGTACTTGAGTACTCTAAAATAATAAGGCATGTGGGTTAACACAGTAAAAATACAAAACTGAGAAGGAAATATAAAGTGATAAAAAAAATAAAAAGCAAATGTGTTAGAGAAATATGTACTCTGGTTTATAATCTCAGTTTACACCAGAAAGTTCAACAAGAAGTAAGTTTGGCAGATATTTTTTATTTTGTATGTATCAGGGAAATGTAGTTCAGGATTTATATTTTGTATCATTAAGGGAAAACAGACCATCAGAGGAGTAGTTACATTCATCTAGGATAAGTGATTTGTAAACTAAATGATAAAGTTAGACTGAAACCATAATGCCTATATATAACCTGCCTAACTGCAAGTTGATCCAGAGGAAGGCAAAAAAAACCATCTGAAGCCTCTCTAATTTGCCTCAGAGGGGGAAAAAATCCTTCCTGACTCCAAGATGGTAATCGGACCAGTCTCTGGATCAACTTGTACTTCTACTTGAGCTATCTCCCAGAATCCTGTATTCCCTCACTTGCTAAAAAGCCATCCAACCCCTTCTTGAACCTATCTAATATATCAGCCAGTAAGACTGGAGGGAACTCCACAACTTCACAACTCTGTAAAAAATCCTTTTCGAATATTCGGCACCCATTCTAATTAGAATGGGTGCCCTAGTGTCAGTTGGAAGGACCTTTTGGTAAATAAAGCATTAAAGAGGTTATTATATGATCCCCTTATATATTTATAGATAGGTATCATATCAACCCTTAAGCACATCTTCTCCAGTATAAACAAACCTAACTGGGCCAGTCTTTCTTCATAACTGAGACTTTCCATACCCTTTACCAGCTTAGTTGCCTTTCTCTGGACCCTCTCTAATTCATAATTAATGTCCAATTTGAGCACTGGAGACCAAAACTGAATGGCATATTCTAGATGGGGCCTTACCAGCGCTCTGTAAAGGGTAAGAATAACACCCTCCCACAAATCTATGCCCCTTTTAATATGGCTCAAAACCTTGTTTGCCCTTGCAGCTGCTGCCTGGCATTGTTTGCTATAGCCAAGTGTATTATCTACAAGGACTCTAACCCTTCTCCATTATGGATTTGTCTAGTGCAGTCCCATTAAGGGTATAAGGGGCTTGCATATTTTTACATCCCAGCTGCATGACCTTACATTTATCCACATTAAATCTCATTGCCACTTAGCCGCCCAGATTGCCAGTTGGTCAAGATCCTGCTGCAAGGATGCCACATCATAAATAGAATTGACTGGACTCCAGGGTTTTGTATCATCTCCAAACACTGATACATTACTTATAATACCCTCCCCTAAGTCATTTATGATTTTTAAACATTGTTTAACAAAAGTGGACCTGTCCTTCATAAAGCCATGCTGATTACTGCTCATAATGCAATTCTCCAGAACATCATTTTGTATGTCATCACTGCCTGTCTATCTATAGACATATTGATATATTTTCTACATACTTAGTTCATTTTGTTAGTAAAAAGTAGTAAACAACTACTGCAACTACTCAAAAAATTTACATGTTATTTTTTGATTTTTAAAACACAATAACAAAGAAAATAGTAATTGTACATGTGCAAAAATTTGGACATTGATTCACTTGCCCAGAAATAAACACTGTTTTTGTTTTCGTGACCCTAATTAAGTTATTAGCAAAAAAATTACTGTTGTTAAACACAGGGCAGTTTACTCAATGTGAATATGGTTTAATGCCTTTGTATTATCATAGCTTGATAGCTAAAGAATGACAGTTTATCTGATCAACAAAGATATTGCTATTTTCTTTCCTGTGATGTTGAGGGTCTTGGTCTCATAAATCTGCCTCATAAATGTGTTTGTTTAGGTTATGTAATAAAAGATGAAAAGCCACAGTAAGTGGAAAATTAAAGGTGTTGAAGTCAGGTTCTAGATGTATCAAGAAGAGTTGCCAAAAATTTTCTACAAGAATTGAAAATAGACAAGGTGTTTACAAACTCTAATCTTTACCAATTCTGATTTACTAAGGTGTCCACATTTTTTAAAATGTTACTGTGCATTAACATTTGTAAATATGTTGTTCTTTACCACACTGATTCCTGCAGCAGTTATTTACAACTTATTACTTGCAAAATTATCTAAATATTTAATTTAGCAACGAGAGCCGAAACCTTTATTTTTAACTGTATATATGTATATTTATAGTTGGCAGTTCAGATAATGTTTTTGCACCTTTTTTACATCGGAACATAATCCTAAAATCAAGGGAGTAAACTGATCACTTTCCATGTGAAAAATTTTCCATATGGAGAACATACTGACACACTGCCCTGGCTGAAATCTAAACTTAAACCCCACTGCTGCAAGGCCCCAATTATTAGATATTTTAGAAAAATTATGAAAGGGTTTATAAAAGCAAACTATACCCCCAAACCAGGTAGGTCTCTATAAAAATATATTGCATAAAGCATCTTATATGTAAAACTCTGCTAAATAAACCCTTTTCATAAAAAAATATTTTTTTAGTACTATGTGCCATTGGGTAATCCTAAATGCAAAACTGCTATTTTAAGTATTAAGGGCTGCCCCCGAGATCATATGATTCACAGTGGATTTTGCCAAAGCATTTGATACCGTTCCCCACAAACGACTGCTTTCTAAACTAAGGTCTATTGGTCTTAGTGAAGTCGTTTGCACATGGATTGAAAACTGGCTACAGGATCGGGTACAGAGGGTGGTTGTTAATGGTACATTCTCTACTTGGAATAAGGTTCTCAGTGGGGTCCCTCAGGGTTCTGTACTGGGTCCACTTTTGTTTAACTTGTTCATAAATGACTTGGGGGGAGGGTGTTATGAGTAATGTATCAGTGTTTGCAGATGACACAAAACTCTGCAGACCAGTCAATTCTATCCAGGATGTGACATCCCTGCAGCATGATCTTGACCAACTGGCAATCTGGGCAGCTAAGTGGCAGATGAGATTTAATGTGGATAAATGTAAGGTCATGCACCTGGGATGTAAAAATATGCAAGCCCTGTATACCCTTAATGGGACTGCACTAGGCAAATCCATAATGGAGAAGGACCTTGGAGTCCTTGTAGATAATAAACTTGGCTGTAGCAAGCAATGCCAGGCAGCAGCTGCAAGGGCAAACAAGGTTTTGAGCTGTATTAAAAGGGGTATAGATTCACGGGAGGAGGGGGTTATTCTTCCCCTTTACAGAGCGCTGGTAAGGCCCCATCTAGAATATGCTGTTCAGTTTTGGTCTCCAGTGCTCAAACGGGACATTATTGAGTTAGTAAGGGTCCAGAGAAGGGCAACTAAGCTGGTAAAGGGTATGGAAAGTCTCAGTTATGAAGAAAGACTGGCCCAATTGGGTCTGTTTACACTGGAGAAGAGGCGCTTAAGAGGTGACATGATAACTATGTATAAATATATAAAGGGATCATATAATAACCTTTCTAATGTTTTATTTACTAGTAGGTCCTTCCAACGGACACGAGGGCACCCACTCTGTTTAGAAGAAGGGAGGTTCCATTTAAATATTCGGAAAGGATTTTTTACTGTGAAAGCTGTGAAGTTGTGGAATTCCCTCCCCGAATCAGTCGTACTGGCTGATACATTATATAGCTTTAAGAAGGGGCTGGATGGATTCTTAGCAAGTGAGGGAATACAGGGTTATGGGAGATAGCTCTTAGTACAAGTTGATCCAGGGACTGGTCCGATTGCCATCATGGAGTCAGGAAGGAATTTTTTCCCCTCTGCGGCAAATTAGAGAGGCTTCAGACGGGGTTTTTTGCCTTCCTCTGGATCAACTAGTAGTTAGGCAGGTTATAAACAGGCATTATGGTTGAACGTGATGGACGTATGTCTTTTTTCAACCCAACTTACTATGTTACTATGTTACTATGTACAGTGCACACAAACAAATGAAGGGCACACTTACATGTCAGTTCACATCGGCCAGTGTGTTTTTTTTCGGTTATGTTGATTAAACCAACCCTTTCTCACATGCATTACATTTGGTGCTTTTTTTATGTAATCATAAAGGAGGGGTTTTTTTCAGAACACAGAATATTAGCAGGAAAAGATGTGATGGAAATGTATCACATTAAATAACAAATGTTCATGCTGATTACACCTAGGATTATGATTTTATTAAACAGAAATCATTGCACTCATATTTGTTATACCTATGAGTATATACTGTATATAGAGATATATATGTATATATGTATATGTTGTATATGTTGTACCGGATATGTTTAAATACACAGAACAATAATTTAACTTACGCATAATACATTCAAGCAAAGCATGAGTCTCCAAAAATGATTGGATTTAATCACTGTAGTGAGAAGTTTTACCACATTTGACTGGCTTTGAGCTTTCATTAAAAGCCAAGGTTAATTTGGGAAATTAGTATGTTCGATGGCTTTGTAGCATCTATTACATTGCAGCAGAAAGACTATTAAAAGTGTAATTTAAGGTTGGCAAGTGTCTCAGTAAAATCAGATGATGCTATTTAACTAATTTAGGAAAATGGCCCAAGGGATATTCATGTCAATAAGAAACCCCACATTTCCTGAGTAATAAGGGAAACTGCAAAATATTTACTTCTGTATAAATGTCAACAGCGAATTTAATACATGAACTGGACAGTGAGGTCACCATGAACAGTATGTTGGAGTAGTCTGATGAAGACGTACTAGTGTATACAACTGGGCAGTAAAAATTTAGAACGCTGGCATATAATTATGGCTTTAGTGGTCCAGGTTATTTCAGTGTCAGGAAGCAGACAGAAATGTATCAATGTGGAATTATAAATATATCAGCATGAATATTCTTTTCATCTGTGCTAAGTCTGTAAGATAGCAAAATACATGAGGAGAATGAATGATAACTGATATTGCTCTGTATGCAATACTTATAAATGAATATTGGTCCCCGTAACTAAGTATAGGCAAATACCTACACTCAAATAGTTCTGTGCTATTTCTGTAAGAAATCTCCATTGCCAAGCTGGAGCCCTGCTCCTTTTAAATTTTAGAACCTCTACTGTACCATAACGGAAGCCCCAAATAGAATCCTCCTTCTTTATTATTTTAGATCGACACTGGTAACAATATTCTATATGCAGTATGGTGAGTACAGTAAAAAAAATATGATCTACAACCAAAGTAAAACTGTATACTAAGAATGTACTCTGTACAATACCCTTTTCCAGGTCTCTATTTGCAAGACTATAACATGCAAAATACTATTCCTAGCACATATAATGTCAACATGCAAAGAAAACATAATCCAGTCATTGAACAATACTTTTAAAATGATTAGTAGTGAAATGTCCCATCTTTCAGCTTATTTAATACTCTTCAATGCTATATTTGAAACTTGGATTTATGAAATAGAATTACAGAATTTAATGGTTTTTGAATACTATTGTACCTCTAAATTCAGAGAAATGCTAACACAGTTTAACATCAATGCCATCAATGGATCTGACATCTATTGAACTCCTTTGACAATATTTATTTTTCTCCCACGTGACACATCAGATTTTATGTGAAATAAGAAGCTTGTCATGTGTGGGATTATTACTAAATCCCTATATTTCTCTTCTTCTCTGCTCGCTTAAACCTTCACCGAGTGAACAGACCACCCCCATGCTGGCCATCCAAATGCTGCTGCACTTGGAAGGACAAGTAACAGTGAAGATAGCCTTGCTCAAACCTTAACTCCCGGGACCCTTACCCAAAGCGGTACTAACCAACTCTACCAATAGGGGAATACTGCCCATTCCACACTCTAGAAAGCATTCCCCTACTACCAAAAACCCAGACCCTGCCTGGCTAGCCAGTGCAAAAGACAAGTGCACGAGGCAGCACCGACAAGCTGCTGAACAGAGCGAGGAGTTCTGGTTGAGAGCTTCCTTCTCCCCGCACAGTAACCCCATCCCCATTGCTACTCTAAAATCGTTAACCCTTTCCTTCTTCTAGTTTGCCCTAGCCCTATTACTGATTAATGTTATAACTGTGCATTCCTACACAAATGTCACACACTCAAACTTTGTTTCTCTATCTGACATCTTTCTCTCATATAGAAACAAATAATATACACAACTCTTAGCAAGTAATTCTTAATTAAGGACATGCATACACACTTGCTCTCAATCATGTATCCTCATAATGCTACCAGTCTCTTGATTAAATTTATACTAAACAGATGCCAAACAGACACACAGGCCAAACAATCTCATACATGGGTAATACTTATTACTTATATGCTTATTAATATATTTTCCTGTCTATAAATCACATGGTTCCCCCTTATAAATCCATTTTCAAAAATGGTGCATGGTCTCCAAAACCACCAGCACAAATCATTCAAGAGATGTGCTAACTCCCGCTGAGACCTCTCTGCATTTGCTTGATGAGCCATCCCTTGATAATATTCCTGCTGGCAGTGAGCACATTATTCTCAATTGTTGAGTAATTCCACATCTGTAACAATATATAAGGCACTAAATACTAAAAAGGTACTTATATGAGAAACATATTTTGCATGAAAACACAACTGTTTTGGAAAGTCCCTTAACTCCTGAATATGCCAATACCAAATATTTATAGTTTTATGGAAATTTCTGACATCTGATATTTTTAAAGCGCCACTCCATAAATCAACATACTTGAGACTGCAAGGCCAAAAATTCCTCTAAACAGTAGGTTTACCCCTTCATACATTTTTGGAAAGTACACAATTTTAATAATGTGCTTACAGCACAAACCACAGCTTGATGTACTCAATCCTAATGTTACACTCTGGGTAAGTGCTGCTAAACACTACTCACTACTAATACTTTGATACTGGAATGGCAGTTGATGTCATCTACTTGGACTTTGCTAAAGCATTTGATACAGTACCTCACAGAAGGTTAATGATCAAACTGAAAATTATTGGCCTAGAACATAATATTTTTAATTGGATAGAGAACTGGCTGAAGGATAGATTACAGAGAGTGGTGGTAAACGGAACATTTTCTAATTGTACCAGTGTGGTTAGTGGAGTACCGCAGGGGTCAGTCCTTGGTCCTTTGCTTTTTAATTTGTTTATTAATGACCTGGAGGTGGGCATAGAGAGTACTGTTTCTATTTTTGCCGATGACACTAAATTGTGCAAAACTATAAGTTCCAGGCAGCATGATGCCACTTTGCAGAGCAATTTGACAAAATTGGAAAATTCGGCAGCAAACTGGAAAATGAGGTTTAATGTTGACAAGTGCAAAGTAATGCACTTTGGTAGAAATAATATAAAACGCGAACTATCTACTGAATGGTAGTTTGTTGGGGGCTAGGGGTTTTTGTAGATAACAAGTTGTCTAATTCCAGGCAGTGTCATTCTGTGGCTAGTAAAGCAAATAAAGTGCTGCCTTGTATAAAAAAGGGCATTGACTCAAGGGATGAAAACATAATTTTCCCTATATCCCTGGTAAGGCCTCACCTTGAGTATGCAGTGCAGTTTTTGGCTCCAGTCCTTAACAAGGATATTAATGAGCTAGAGAAAGTGCAGAGACGTGCAACTAAACTGGTAAAGGGGATGGAAGATTTAAGCTATGAGGTTAGACTGTCGAGGTTGGGGCTGTTTTCTCTGGAAAAGAGGCACTTGCGAGGGGACATGATTACTCTGTACAAGTACATTAGAGGGGATTATAGACAGATAGGGGATGTTCTTTTTTCCAATAAAAACGATCAACGCACCAGAGGTCACCCCTTTAGATTAGAGGAACGGAGCTTCCATTTGAAGCAGCGTAGGTGGTTTTTCACGGTGAGGGCAGTGAGGTTGTGGAATGCCCTTCCTAGAGATGTGGTAATGGCAGATTCTGTTAATGCTTTTAAGAGGGGCCTGGATAAGTTTTTGAACAAGCAGAATATCCAAGGCTATTGTGATACTAATATCTACAGATAGTATTAGTGGTTGTATATATATTTTATGTATGTGAGTGTATAGATTGGTAAGTATAGGTTGTGTGCTGGGTTTACTTGGATGCCTTGGGGTTATCCTCGATTCTGCCCTGTCCTTCACTCCTCATATTCAGACACTTATCAAATCATGTCACTTTCACCTAAGAAATATTTCCAAAATACGATCATTTATCACCCAAGATGCTGACAAAATTCTCATTTACTCTCTTATAATATCTCACCTGGACTACTATAACTCCCTATTAATTGGCCTTCCCCTACAAAGACTGTCCCCTCTCTAGTCCATAATGAATACTGCTGCCAGGCTCATACACCTCTCCAACCGCTCCTCCTCTGCCATGCCACTCTGCCAATCCCTGCACTGGCTTCCCCTACCATCCAGGATAAAATTCAAACTAATGACTCTCACATTCAAAGCAGTCCATAACTCTGCCCCACCGTACATCTGAACTTATCTCTAGATACCAACCAACCCGCTTGTTACGCTCCTCTACTGACTTGCTCCTCAATTCCTCTCTCATTCTCTCCTCATACACTCGCATTCAAGACTTTGCAAGGGCTGCCCCCCTTCTCTGGAATTCGCTCCCACAATCTGTCAGACTTTCTTCCTATCTCTCTGCATTCAAAAAATCTCTAAAAACACATTTTTAGCTTACCCTAATTTAGTTTAACATAACCTCAGTGTGCTGCTAAAAGCAATAACCTGTGCCACACCTCTGGTCTTGCCCACTTCCACACCTTGTGTCTCAACCCTTTCACCTTGTAGATTGTAAGCTCTTTTGGGCAGGGCTTTTTTCACCTCTTGTATCGGTTATTGGTTGATTTATATATTACTCTGTATGTCCAATATATGAAACCCACTTATTGTACAGCACTGCAGAATATGTTGCCGCTTTATAAATAAATAATAATAATAATAATAATAATAATAATAACAACATTTAAAGCATCTTATATCCCACTTCATTATATACAAAGATAGAACTTTGTAAACATGAACACCATGGGTCTGCTGAACAGTTTGGTGCCCATTATGCTTACTGACCTGAAAATTAAAATGCAAAATGAACACATATACTGTATTTTACTTGGGGTAAAGCCACAAAAAATACTTTAACCCCAGAAATATTTTTGGATAGTACATGTTTTGCCAAATCCAAAATGGATAAAAATGTCTTTCTACTCCAACTACCAAAGCGGAAAGCATAAAGGGGTGGTTCACCTTTAAGTTCACTTTTACTGTGTTATAGAATGACCTATTCCTTCCAGTTTTGCAATTGGTCTTCATTATTTATTCTTTATTATTCTTTTGAGTTTTTTGCCTTCCTCTTCTACCCCTTTTTGGCTTTAAAAGGGGTCATTGAGACCAACAGCCAAAAACAATTGCTCTATGAGGCTACAGGCTTTATTGTTATTGTTATTTTTATTGCTTATCTACTTTTTCTGTCACTCTACTATATCTATTCCAGTCTCAAACCAGTCTGGTTGCTCAGGAAATAAGATAGCAACCAGATAAATAACTGAAAAACCAAAGCTAAATAACTGAATAAAAATATACAAAAATAAAGAACAATTGCACTCTGTCTCAGAATATTACTGTCTATATCATACTAAAAGTAAATTTAAAGTTGAATTACCCCTTTAAGTTTTCATGAAATTTCTGAAAATCGCCTTAATTCTTAATTAATTTTACAGCATTTTATCCCCCACATTAGTTACCGACATAAAACTTCATACTAGATAGTTAAGTTGGGTTGAAAAATGACCAAAGTCCATCAAGTTCAACCCTTCCAAGTGAACCCCAGCACATTAACAGCATCTGCGATTACAACATCACTAGGAAGGGCATTCCACAACCTCACTGCCCTCTTCGTGAAAAACCACCTACGCTGCTTCAAATTAAAGCAACTGGTTTGTATTATATGTGAATCAATTACTTGTAATTTACGATTTAACCCTTTGACTTATTGAAATGTAGATTACAAAGCCAGGCAATTAAGAACTTATATATATGTAACACATATTGTACTAGAAAGAGAAGAGATACTGTCCATGGGGAATATAGTTCTTTTCTGCAAAATACTAACACTGAAATTAATGGACTACAAAATATTTTATCATTTCTCATATGGGTACAGAATTGTATTAATGTATATCTACATAGTTATTAATAAGTGTGACTGTCACACTATTTGCTGTGACAGTATTGTCATTTAAAACTAAATGATATTAGAATATACACACCATTGGTTTTGACATTTAATATGATCCATGCATGGCTGCACTCCACAGTCAATTACAGTACTTTATTTCTTGTTCTGTTTCTTTCCCCCTACTAAATAATGCTAGAAGGGCACTTCATTATACAAGTACATTAAGACCAATAGACCTCTGACTTTATTATCTAATTTGTAGCTTGATTTGGTGCTATGCAATATCACTCATAATGTTGCTTGCAATTGGCTTCAGGGTTTCCACAGTGACCTGAATTAATAGATGCAGGGACTATGCAGCTAAAGAATCGGGCATAGGGGCTCCACTGCAAGGAGGCAAGTTGAGAAACTTGCCTCAGTTGGCAGCACCCCTGAAGTTACTAAGGATCGCAAAATGCTGCTCCTGGTAACATAAAGAATCAAAATTCCGATTGGCTTTTGTAGTGCAGAGAGCAATATAGCAATAAGGCATAACAAGAACAAATCGCCATTACCACATAACAAAAAAATTTACAAAGAAATGCTGCACTCACATGATTTATTTTAAAAGCAATCAGTGCAGCCCAGGAACATTTATTATACTTAGGGGGAGATTTATCAAGACACTAATGCTTGGAGCATTTTTTCATACGCCCGCGCGACTTTTTCGTACGCTTGCGCAACTTTTTCGTACGCTAGTGTGAAAAATTTGGGAAGGTTCTGCCGCTGTTTACAATCATTCTGTACGAAAATTTTGTGACTTTTGGCTCGCCAATATGATATTATCGTGACTAATACATTTTTTTCGTAAGCATTTTCGTGATTTTTGCGATCTTCAGAAATTATCGTATCCAATCGAATTTTTCCCATTCGGGATTCAAATTTGTGTCTTAATAAATCTGCCCCTTAGTATACTTATTTCTGAAGTGATTTTGTAACCTTGCTCAAACTCATCTCCCATGAACACCTCTCATATATACAGCACTGCTTCAGTCTGGAGTGCAAGGGCCTGCACTTAATGGTGAGTAAACTTGTGGTGTTTGCTTTACAAAAAAAGTTGCAAAACCACAGAGGATTTTGCTAAAATGCATTGGAGTCATTGGGAAGAGGAAATTACATTGCTGAAGCTCTGCTCCACTATTCCACAACTGTTCTTCATAGAAAAAAGGCCCCCGTGTTACCAGATTCTAACAAACATGGCAACCAGACAGCATCTTAAGCTTATCACTTTTACTTGGCAGGCTGGTAGAATACCAGCCAGGTAGCAACCCTACAGTGGTTTACAGTGGCTTTTTCACATTTTGTCACATTACAGCCACAAACATGAATCAATTTTATTGGAATTCCACGTGAAAGACCAATAAAAAGTGGTGTACACGTGAGAAGTGGAACGAAAATCATACATGATTCCAAACATTTTTTACAAATAAATAACTGCAAAGTGGGGTGTGCGTAATTATTCAGCCCCCTGAGTCAATACTTTGTAGAACCACCTTTTGCTGCAATTACAGCTGCCAGACTTTTAGGGTATGTCTCTACCACCTTTGCACATCTAGAGACTGAAATTCTTGCCCATTCTTCTTTGTAAAACAACTCCAGCTCAGTCAGATTAGATGGACAGTGTTTGTGAACAGCAGTTTTCAGATCTTGCCACAGATTCTCGATTGGATTTAGATCTGGACTTTGACTGGGCCTTTCTAACACATGGATATGTTTTGTTTTAAACCATTCCATTGTTGCCCTGGCTTTATGTTTAGGGTCGTTGTCCTGCTGGAAGGTGAACCTCCGCCCCAGTCTCAAGTCTTTTGCAGACTCCAAGAGGTTTTCTTCCAAGATTGCCCTGTATTTGGCTCCATCCATCTTCCCATCAACTCTGAGCAGCTTCCCTGTCCCTGCTGAAGAGAAGCACCCCCAGAGCATGATGCTGCCACCACCATATTTGACAGTGGGGATGGTGTGTTCAGAGTGATGTGCAGTGTTAGTTTTCCGCCACACATAGAGTTTTGCATTTTGGCCAAAAAGTTCCATTTTGGTCTCATTTGACAAGAGCACCTTCTTCCATATGTTTGCTGTGTCCCTCACATGGCTTGTGGCAAACTGCAAACGGGACTTCTTATGGTTTTCTGTTAACAATGGCTTTCTTCTTGCCACTCTTCCATAAAGGCCAACTTTGTGCAGTGCACGACTAATAGTTGTCCTATGGACAGATTCCCTCACCTGAGCTGTAGATCTCTGCAGCTCGTCCAGAGTCACCATGGGCCTCTTGACTGCATTTCTGATCAGCGCTCTCCTTGTTCGGCCTGTGAGTTTAGGTGGACGGCCTTGTCTTGGTAGGTTTACAGTTGTGCCATACTCCTTCCATTTCTGAATGATCACTTGAACAGTGCTCCGTGGGATGTTCAAGGCTTTGGAAATCTTTTTGTAGCCTAAGCCTGCTTTAAATTTCTCAATAACTTTATCCCTGACCTGTCTGGTGTGTTCTTTGGACTTCATGGTGTTGTTGCTCCCAATATTCTCTTAGACAACCTCTGAGGCTGTCACAGAGCAGCTGTATTTGTACTGACATTAGATTACACACAGGTGCACTCTATTTAGTCATTAGCACTCATCAGGCAGTGTCTATGGGCAACTGACTGCACTCAGACCAAAGGGGCTGAATAATTACGCACACCCCACTTTGCAGTTATTTATTTGTAAAAAATGTTTGAATTCATGTATGATTTTCGTTCCACTTCTCACGTGTACACCACTTTGTATTGGTCTTTCACGTGGAATTCCAATATAATTGATTCATGTTTGTGGCTGTAATGTGACAAAATGTTGAAAAGTTCAAGGGGGACCGAATACTTTTGCAAGCCACTGTATTTACATAAAGTGCCAGTGATTTGTTACAATTAGTGCTTTATTGGATGGCAGGACTAGATAGTGTGAAAATAGTTAGCAGCCAGTTAACTTAGACTACTCTTGTGATTACCTTAAGTTTAAGCCAGGTTTAGGGCCACATACTGTATTTTTAAGAGCTAGGAAACTGCATTGGGGATTTTGCCAGATGTAAAATTGTTTGTCTGGCCAGTGAACTGTACAATTCTCTTTTTTTTCTTTTAAAAGCACATGATTGATTGTGTGCGAATGAGGACAGTCTGGCCTATGGGTCTAACAATTAAAAAATTAATTCCTGATCATTGGCCACTTCCCATCTATTGTGTTAGAAGTCAGGGACTGCTGCTTGCAAGTGCATTTTGGAAACACGATATATAAAACCCTGACATGTACATGTACTGGTTTTAGAATTAAAAGCAGCACATAAAATATTCAGGTTTACTGTGTATGATCAGCAGCAGCACTCATGTCACAGATTAAATTCTTATTTATGTGTAGTATACAAATACAAGTACAGGTATGTGACCTGATATCCAGAATGCTCGGGACCAGGGGTTTTCAGGATAAGGGATCTTTCTGTAGTTTGGATCTCCATAACTTAAGCCTGCCAAAAATCATTTAAATATTAAATAAACCCAATAGACTTGTTTTGCCTCCAATAAGAATTAATTATATCTTAGTTGGGATCAAGTACAAGGTACTGTTTTATTTGTTACAGAGAAAAAGGAAACCATTTTAAAAATGTAAATTATTTGCTTATAATGGAGTCTATGGGAGATGGCCTTTTGGTAATTTGGAACTTTCTGGAAAATGGGTTTCCAGATAAGGGATCCCATACCTGTAATAACATTCACAATTTTAACTTGTATGGTAAATCAACAACTATTTTATTAATGAAACTGTATTTAAATACACAGGACAATACAAGAAAAACAGATTCTTTTCACTATTTCCAAGTTTTGCCACAGACAAAATTAATTACAAAAGAAGAGAGTACTTAATATTAAACGCAGAATATGCCAGCTTACCAAAATGGATTGCAACTTTGGAAACACTCTTTTTGCTGATTAATTTTGTCATTAGTAACCATTATGTGCGAGCTCTACATTACCATCTAGTGGCAAAAAGAAACAAATGTATTTCAGTGTAGCTCGGGTGTCCCTCAAATGAACAGAGAGAAAAGATGGATGCAGTTAATGAAATTAACTCTGTTTACTTATATGAACTATTGCAGTAATTTGAGAATTGAATAGTTTATACTATTTAAAAAATGCAATAAACACCAACATTTTTCACAGATAGAGATATTTTAAATTAACAGAATTCTGTCTCCTGTATACACACGTCTACTTTCAATAGCAAAATATAACCAAACAGACAATAAGGGCTCTTACACACCGGCATTTTTTGTGCATATGACATACATGCAGGTTTGAGCACACCCAAACGCATCAGTTAATTGATTCCATTGTATTTTCCCTGGCTGTACTCCTAAGTGTCCAAAGTTGCGTTTCATTCATTCATGTTTAATTGTGGTTTGTTACACTCAACATGCTGCATTTTCGTGCGCTTGACATACATTAAAAAATATTATAGCATAAAGGGTTATGTTTGGAACAAATATGCAGCTAGGTACTCGTTGCATTTGGTGCTTACCTGCGTATTTGTGAGTACACCCCTGTAAGGAAGAATGGGGTGCATTGCTTCCTGCAGTGCAGGGGAGCACAGAACCCAATGTCAGCATGAGTCTTTATAAGGTAAGTAAGTTGCCTGTGTAGATACAACACACAGAAGGTGCCTGGAAGTAACACTTCCTAAAATCAGGTGTTTTTTCCAGGGCTCCCAGGACTTTTTTTTTTACACCCAGTATTTTGCACTTTGCACCTTATGCAGCAAAATAGACTGTAGTAACTGTAGTTTTTGCTTTTACACTTCTATTACTAAGGGGCAGATTTATCAAGATGTGAGTTCAGAGCTTAATACATAAAAACTCACCCACATTCTATTCATTCCTATGGGATTTTTAGGAGCAAATTTATCAAATGGTGAACTCTCACTTTCACCCATTGATAAATACACTTCTTAAAATCCCCTAGGAATGAATAGAATGTGGGTGAGTTTTTATGCATTAAGCTCTGAACTCACATCTTGATAAATCTGCCCCTAAGTGTGTGAAAAATAACCATTAAATCTAACCCCTTCTTTTTGGGTTGCAAGTGTTTTATTCCAATTGTCAAACAGAGGTAGATAATATGTGACACAATGTAGAAAACATGTATGTGTGGTCTTGAAATTTATAGAGATGTGTGGATTTATGGTGCCTGATCTGGGTTGCAAAGATTTGTCTGAGGAACAAATGGTTAATTTTCTCTTGGTAATTGCACTGCAGCTGAATACAGAGCTGGAACAAAGGCCTGAAAGCAAATTAGCAGTGGGGCAGCTTTTGCAATCAAATTCACTTTTACTTGTTTTTGAGGATCTGCAAGTGTGTGAAATTTTGACCCACATTTGCCCTAACTGCCCAAACCCAACCAAATCCTGACCTATCAGTCTCAAATATTAGTTGGGTCAGGCCTGGGTGTGGATGTTGGTCACAAGTTTTATTTGTCTCTGTTTTGGTTTTGCATGGTTTTGCAACTGAAAAATTCTAGAAACTTCATAAATGCTTGGTTTTACATGCAGATGAAATTATATGGTGGCCCACCTAAAAAAAACTGCAAAACTGCAGTTGTTACTTATATTCCAATATTCCAATGAAAAAAAAATATTAAAATTTACAAAATATTAAATAACTTTCACATTACACCTCAAAACAGAATTTTGAGTTGTAAAAGTATTTATTAGCATTGACTGGCAATAAAGGACAATGTTTGGCAGTTATTTCCTTATATTATTTATACTCTATTTTTAAAGTTTAATCTATTGCTTCTGTTAGAATGGGTAAACTGCTGACAAAGCTACAGTTTCCAAATAATTCAAACCTTATAGATAAAAGTAAACTCACATCCTTGTGTTATTAGATAGTTTGTTATCTTTTTGTGTACCAAACACATTATGCTGACCAGTAACCTATGCGGCATAGGTATTTTTTTGTTGAGTAAAAATGGTCCTGCTATGTGTAACATTGAGTACACACAGGAATGGAAAGTCATCCAACTGCCCACCAATTTTCTTTATGTGATTTTCTATACCGTAAATGGTATGCTGAAATAAATCACTGACCTGATTGATGCTGTAGCTGTGAGTGCTTTCTACTGTTGAGTTTGATGCATTATTTTTGTCAGCACCCAGCCTGTGCCCGATACTGGTGAGTGCCGATTCTTTACAAGACTATATATATATATATATATATATATATATATACAAGACTCCTTGTATATAAACTTGGCTGTAGCAAACCCAGCCATTTCAAGTCAGCAGCTACCAGGGAAAACAAGGCTTTGAGCTATATTAAAAGGGGCACAGATTTACATTGAGTAGAGGGCCATTCTCCTACTTTACAGAGTGCTGGTAAGGCTCCATATAGAATATGCCATGCAGTTTTGGACTCCAGTGCTCTAACGGGATATTATTATTATTACTGAATTTGAGTGAGACTAAAGATTGGCAGCTAAGTTTGCAAAGGGTATGGAAAGTCTCAGTTGTGAAAAAAGACTGGTCAAGTTGGGGTAGTTGACACTGAAGAGGCACTTGGGTGGGATATGATAACTATGTATAAATATATAAGGGGATCGTATAATACATTTTTAATGCTTTATTTACCAGTAGATCTATCTAGCAGACACAAGGGTATATATATCAATTAGAAGAAAGGAGGTTCCAGCTTAATATTTGGGAAATTCTCTGGCAATCAGTTGTACTGGCAGATGCATATGAAAGCTTCAAGAAGGGGTTGGATAGCATTTTAGCATGTGAGAAAATACATGGTTATTGAAAATATCTCCAGGAACAGGTCTGATTGCTATCTTGAAGTCAGGACAGATATTTATTTTACCCCCCGAAGCAAACTGAAGAAGGGGTGTTTTGGTGTATGTTACTGGATTGTGGCAGACTGGAATAAGAGATTTTTCATCACTAACTTTGGAACTTATATAATATTAATAGCATATGTTTAAGAGAAAATGAAAAGCAACCACCATAGAAAGAATAATAAAGCTTAAACTGAAAATAATGCATTATATTTGGTTAAGTCTATATACTATACAATGCAGCTGTGAATATTACAGTACAAGTTGCCTAGAATTGCGATAACTGTGCAAAATGCATGCCTGTAGCATTGTGAGTACCAAATAGTTCCCCAAGGCAATGGCTTGGGGAACTATTTGGTACTCACAATGCTACATTAACACATACATTACATTAACAATACACATAACAATACATTAAAATACAAATAATATAAATTATTGGTGAGAATGATGTTGCCCTCATTTTCACTTATAATTAATGTGTTTCTGCAGTCAGCTAAATCTAAATCAAGAAAAATTTAAAATTAATTCTGTATAATGAATGAAAAAACAGAGCATTTAATGAAGTAACCAAAAGAGATGTATACTATCCTTGCTGCAAAAGAGAATCCCACAGCTCTATCACCTTCTGGAGCCCTTTTATTTGCTTTTGTTACTCTTAGGATACTAAGATATTTCTGGCAATTTGTCTTTGGTAGAGTTCCATTATCTGTTTGATTGAGTTTGTTCTGTTCTTCAACCATCTGCTCATTCTGCTTTCTACTATTGTCAGAATAAATTGAGATAAAGCTTGATAAAGATTGTATTAAAGGGATCTGTTTATTTTGCTCAACTAACATAATAGAAAAAGATTTGGAATAATTTTCAGAGTGACAGGTCCCCTTTAATTTATAACATGTTGTGTGACTCCATTTATTCTGAAATCCTATAATTTATTTTAGTTTCACTTGAACACTTATAAAAAGTAAATTTTCATCTTATGAAATCTTCTGGGGCTTCTGGATGTATACTTAGTATCTCTTTACTTGAGGAATATAGTATGACCTGTAAAACATACTGAGGGGTGTAGACTCCACAGCTTAGCGTAACTCTTAAAGCTGCTTTCTATAGTAGTTGGTGTACAGATTCTCTGGAAAGCAGGAGGACTTCAAGTCCTATATTCAATCACTTCACAATGGTAAATGTGGAGTTAAATGACCCTGTCAGGGTTTTGGAGATGGTTCATACTAGGCACACTATTTGGTTTTTCTCAGTCTGTTGAATCAGATATGTCTGTGTAATATGTAACCTGCAGCACTATTCTCCTCCTATTTGTGTCTGTAAGTTACCCTCCCACTTAGATTGTTAGCTTTATGGGGCAGGGCCTCTATCCTCTTGTCTCTTTGATTCTGAACTTATTGCAACTGTGCCTTATATTTATTTGTATTAATTATAATACTTTGTATTTATGTATTATTGTAGCAACCCCTGTTCGTTATATTCATTTATTGTTTTGCTGTACTGCACTGCATACATAAATAGCGCCTTATAAATAAAGATATACATACATACATATTATAATTAACATTTATTTATAAAATGCCAACATATTCCGCATTCCAAATATTCAATGCCTGGTGAAAAAATTTGTTCATCACTAGTGTATACATTAAACATAAAAAAGATACAAAACAACAAAAAAACCAATACAAGAGGTAATCTATTTTTGTCTGGAGAGCGTTTCTGCACTTTTTTTACATAAGCGCAACTGAATGAATTTATATTTATAAATTAGGTATTTTCAACCAAAATTCAAACAAAACATGCTATATAGCTAATTAAAAATTAATTTAGATTCTTGTTGCAAAAGCATGCCTTTCATTGTGGATATTTATGATACTTACCCATCAGATTCAACAAAATACAGCAAACCCCCAAATGTCAGTAATTAAAGGAACCATAACATCAAAAATTTTCAGCACAGATTTTATATCCAAGTCTCTCCAATAACAGGTCTGCTTCTCTAGTATTCTTAATTCATAACAAAAAATCATTTGGAAAATGTCTTATAACTCCATAGGCCCTACACAAATAGGATGATCAAGATATACGTGCTTGTTTATTCTCCCCTGGCTTGACATGGGGTTTAATGACTTTATTGGAACATCTATACTGGAAGAATGCATGCTGCCAATGTTAGATTTGGGGGAAGGATCTTTGAAAGATTGTGCAGAGATGTTTGCTAATGGAAATAATCAATGGACTAGCACACTGAAGGCTCTGTTCTGAAAGTGTACTGTAACTCTCTCTAGATGCTTATTATGCTTGTAAGACAATCAAATAACTTTTTCTCAGAGAGAGAGATGTATGGCACTCATATATATGATATGAATTTCTGACAGGAACACTGATTAATATTTTCAGTTTCATATATAAAAGGATTTACAAAAAAGAATTACAGGACAATGATCTCCATAATTTTGGCTTGAAAATGTTCATAAAACTCCTTGCAGCCTCATTAAATTAAAATCTGCCAAAATGAATTTATATGGACCAGGATTCATTAATGTAAGCAGTGCATGTGACATTTTAGTTATAGTTTAGGCTAATGTCAGACCAGGCGTATGGCGTATATTTTCGGCAACCTGAAAAACACTTGCCAAAAATACCGACATACGCCTGGTCTGACATTAGCCTTAAGGGTAGCTTTAACTAACCTAGCAATAAGGTCTCAAACCTTAACCTTGGTAGTGAGCAGTGAAGCAAGAAAGGCATTTGATCATCAAGTGTTCAGGTGGTATTTAGGCTAATAGGCTTTAAGTGCTCCTTTCTTATGGCACTTCATTGATTGTTCTCATCCCCCATTGCCAAGGCAAAATATTTCTTTATATTTCTCTAAAAAATGTAAATACAGGGGATGCCTGCTCTCTTTCTTTTTATTTGCAATTATGTATAGAATCAATACCAAGCAGATTCTGGGGCGGCACATTTATGAACATTCTGATTTCCATGGTCTTAGAGTTTTTGAAACCACGACTAAACTAATTTTCCCTAAAACCACAAATCTAATTTATTAAAAGATCCAAATTAAAAAACCCACAAGCCAATTAAAACACAGAATGAAAACAAAAGGAACACAAAAGCCACACATTTTTTGTGGGTTTTACATTTTTCATTTTTCCACGAATCTAAAACTGCAAGTTTAATAAAGATTTTTACAATTTGCCTAGGACAACTCCCACTGACTTATACATGACCTTGACGTCTTTAAGATGCCATAGTTTTGTATTACTGTTTTTTTTGGGGGGGGGGTTAAGCTTAATAAATCATAACAAATTAGGAATCATAAAAAAAAATATATTAATTTTAGTAAATACCCTCCCAAGTGTTTACCCAAACTAAATCCTTAAAGTCTAAATCATTAAAGTTTTTAAAGCTCTTTAAAGCAATTGCTACTTCAGTCATAAGTGAGCACCTATGTTAAACTATAAGGTTGTCAGTAATGCCAAGAGTCAATGAAGTGTGCAAAATTTTTATGTGTAAACAGTAACTAATCTCTTAGTGACTACAAACTTCAAGTGTGTTCCTACAGTATATTGTCACCACCACGTGACTACTTGCCTTACATATAATGACCGCTTAATATGTGTTTTCATTTCTACAAAGAATGACATTTGTATTTAAAAATATCTAGTTTCATTTTGCAGAATTTACAGGGAAAGTTCAAAAATATACAGTATATTTAAGTTTCACCCATTTATCCTAACAGAACTGGAGCTTTCTTTATACATCAGATTAAATATGGCTTTAGCCAGGGGAGGTGAGACCAACTAACATTTCTGGCACAAAAGAGTCTTTTAAAAAATGAACTGGTGGGATAGAAGTTATAGTATAAAAAGTAATTTAAAATAAGAAAGATAAGTAAATATATAACGTGTAAAATAAACTATTTTTATTATTAATATAGCAATGATATACCTTAGTGCTTTACAGAGATTATACATCATACGACATGGAAGAAAGATAGGCGGGGTCAATAGTTTAGCACCCCACAGTTAATAAGAGGGTTCAGGGAAACTCATTTAAGCCTTCTTCTTTTCAAGAGTGTAAACTGTATTGTAGTGCTGACCATCATCAAAGTCTGAATAAAATGCTCAGATTTTAATTAAAACAAAATAAAACCCTTTCTACAAATAAGAGTTCCAAGCAATCCATACACATATATATGTTAAACTATTTATAGTAGGACAAACAGAATATGTTTATGCTTTATCATAATTCAGCTTAGTATGTACATTTACATTTGTTTATGCATAGTAATAGTATGCATAGTTTTTAAATAAACCTCATATACTAAGGTTGCCAGATGTACATTTAATTATTAATGACTTTACCAAATAGTAACAAAAAGTGACTTTTTGTGATGTTCAGGTAATAGTCATAAAATGAAATCAACAAGCATAGAATATCTACATTGTAGCAGTAATACCATAATTATACAAACTGTATACATACAAATTGTCGATAGTTCAAGAACTTACTACACTTCTACTAGTTTATCACATTCCTTCAGTGAATAACATGCAGCCCACTAGGGCAGAGACTCTTAACATGTGGCTTCTGATAAATTACTCCAAAGTGCCCTCTTCTGCTTTAGACTTAGCGATGAGGTCTTATGAGGAAAAGAAAAAAGAGAAAAAAAAAATATAATATTATAATTATAATTAATATTATATATACTATATAATAGTATATAGTGTAATACTGTTATTACTTCACAATGTGCACTCTCATGTGCTTTTTCAAGTTTCAAGTTTCAAGTTTATTGTCATATACAAATAACAATGAAGCATCATTACTGTAATGAAATTTTTTTGACCCGTGTTCCTCCCAACTTTACATAAAAAAAACAAAAAAAAACAAATATTAAATATAATAAAAGTGTGCAATAAAGGTACATGTACAGGTCCCAGTGATGACTTTTACTTATATCACCCTTTTGTGCCCAGTTGTGATATCCCTTTCCGATTGCCAATCTACTTACAGACCCCCTTGGGTTTATATGGCATCCAATTGGTTCGCTTGTAGCTCACGACTCTCTGTTTCCCACCTCTTAATTTTAGGCAGTGTTAGGAACCACTTCACATAGGTAAATTTCCAACTTTAGCAACTTTAGGTTAATTCCACGACCTTTCTGTTTCCCTTCCCCTTCTGTGCACTTACTGTGGGATAAATGCATACGCCATATGTGTAATACTTTAATATAAATAAAACTTCCCAATACACTCACAAACAGAGTATAGGATGCGCATGTCAGGAGTCACTGGTACGGATCAGGTGGCTGCTCCTTTTTCTTTCCCTGTTCCCGACCTGCAGTGTCGTTCCTGGGTTCAGCAGTCCTGCCCTGTATAGTGCTCCTCCTCTGCGTCTTCTCTCACCGCTGACGCGTTTCGCCACTTCCGGCTTCCTCCTGAGCGATGACCTCACTACATCCTGGCTATGCTTAAATATCCCACAGTTCAAAATGTCCAAACTTTATTGTACCATTTGTTTGCACAATGTCTCTAAGTCCATGTGTTCACTTTGTGCTTAGAGAATTCAATTAATTCCAACTTTATAGATATTAAAACAGCATAAAAAACCAATAGATTTCCATATCAGCACAAAACAGCATAGAATAGCCAAAAAAAATTTTTTTAACCCTTTCATGTAAAAACATTTTTTTTAACCCATTCATAAATTTTTTTTACATTTTTTTAAAAACACTTTTTAGGAATCACAAAAATGCCCTCAGATTGTAATCAATATTTAGGCCTAGCGGGTTTAATGTTTTTATTTTGTATATCCACCAGCTTTCTCTACGCAATGTATTTCTCACTATGGGCCTGATTCACTAAATAAAAATTATAGCATGCTTTTTTACGGTAAAAAAAGACACGACAATTAGCGCGCGATTCACTACAGCATTACCGCATGCGATAAGTCGCCATTTTCGCATGCGGTATTTCTCGTGCTAGTTTTACCGCATGCGTTAATTTCCGCGCTGAAAAGAATATGATCGCATGATTCACTATAACTTTTGCGTGCTAAATATCGCATTCGGCTATGCTAAAATTAACTCCTACTACAGGCAGGCGAAAAATTATAGAAAAGTACAGTAAATGAGTTTTTGGCAATAAAATATGGACTTACAGTGTTATTTATTCAAGTATGTGTCTTTTTACTCAATTTCACTAAAGTCTTGGCATGTATGGAATTTCGCTACTAATATACAGTACTATAGCGGTAAAAATTTAGTCGCCAAAATATACAGTACAATAGTAGTAAAAATTTAGTCGCGATATTATACAGTACAATAGTGGTAAATATTTAATCGCGATATTATACAGTACTATATAGCGGTAAATATTTAGTCGCACAAAATACATTACTAGGTATATGTTGGCGATTTGTTGCGACTTCGTAATCACGCGCGACTTGCGGCCATTTTGTGGCGATTTTGGAATCTCGTGACATGTGCGACTTGTGGCCATTTTGTGTCATTGAACCTGCTGTCACCACACTGAGAGCATCATGCCTGGGGTGTCAGAGCTGCTAATGGAGGAGAGGCGCTATATTATAGAGTTCCTCCTGCGCTCAGGGTATGACAGGCTGCCGCTGGGGCCAATAGGGGTCCATGAGAGGAAGAGGGCTATCCTGCACAACCTAATAGCTGGGTTGCGCAGGGACTTTCGCCTCAAAATGGACCTCCGCCTGCTCCAGCGGATTTGGTCAGACCTGAAGCGCAGGAGCTTTCAGGAGATAGCTGAAATAGCTGAAGGTAATTATTCTACTTTAATATGGTTTTACACAATACGTTTCTTAAAAGATTTAGCAAGTAATTTGAACTTGAAATGTATATTCTCTCTCTCTCTCTCTCTCTCTATATATATATATATATATGTGTATATATGCATGTTTTTAAAAAAAATACACAATAAAGTTGACAATAAAGAGGGAATTTTAAATATGTTGTGGCATTTTGAAAAACAAATACATATACACACATATATATATATATATACAGCCAGAATGCTCGGGACCAAGGGTATTCCAGATAAGGGGTATTTCCGTTATTTGGATCTCCATCCCTTAAGTCTAATAAAAAATCAATAAAACATGAATTAAACACAATATGATGGTTTTGCCTCCAATAATGATTATTTACATCTTAGTTGGGATCAATTGCAAGGTGCTGTTTTATTATTACAGAGAAAAGGGAATCATTTAACCATTAAATAAACCCAATAGGGCTGTTCTGCCCCCAATAAGGGGTAATTATATCTTAGTTGGGATCAAGTACAGGTACTGTTTAATTACTACAGAGAAAAAGGAAATCAGTTTTTAAATTATGAATTACTTGATTTAAATGGAGTCTATGGGAGACGGGCTTTCCGTAGTTTGGGGTTTTATGGATAACGGGTTTCCGGATAAGGGATCCCATACCTGTGTATATATATATACACACACACACATTTTCTAATACATATGCATAAATGAGTTAAAAGCAGGGGGGAAGCAGCAGGGAGCGGGCCATAGTATGAGTCATTTGGGGGAAGGGCCACGAATGCTTTAGGGGGCCCTGGCTAACAATGTCTGTGTGTCCTTTGGATTGATGTGAGGGTTCACAGGGGGAGGGGCCAGTGGGGGCATGGGAGGAGTGGGGCCCAAAAAATGTTGTTGTGAGGGGCCCCGTTATTTAGGATGGTGGCCCTCTGTGTATGAATATATATATGGGGATGCAGTAGATATAATCTATTTGGATTTTGCCAAAGCATTTGATACCGTTCCCCACAAACGACTGCTTTCTAAGCTAAGGTCTATTGGTCTTAGTGAAGTCGTTTGCACATGGATAGAAAACTGGCTACAGGATCGGGTACAGAGGGTGGTTGTTAATGGCACATACTCTACTTGGAGTAAGGTTCTCAGTGGGGTCCCTCAGGGTTCTGTACTGGGTCCACTTTTGTTTAATTTGTTCATAAATGACTTAGGGGAGGGTATTATGAGTAATGTATCAGTGTTTGCAGATGACACAAAACTCTGCAGACCAGTCAATTCTATCCAGGATGTGACATCCCTGCAGCAGGATCTTGACCAACTGGCAATCTGGGCAGCTAAGTGGCAGATGAGATTTAATGTGGATAAATGTAAGGTCATGCACCTGGGATGTAAAAATATGCAAGCCCCGTATAACCTTAATGGGACTGCACTAGGCAAATCCATAATGGAGAAGGATCTTGGAGTCCTTGTAGATAATAAACTTGGCTGTAGCAAGCAATGCCAGGCAGCAGCTGCAAGGGCAAACAAGGTTTTGAGCTGTATTAAAAGGGGTATAGATTCACGGGAGGAGGGGGTTATTCTTCCCCTTTACAGAGCACTGGTAAGGCCCCATCTAGAATATGCTGTTCAGTTTTGGTCTCCAGTGCTCAAACGGGACATTATTGAGTTAGAGAGGGTCCAGAGAAGGGCAACTAAGCTGGTAAAGGGTATGGAAAGTCTCAGTTATGAAGAAAGACTGGCCAAGTTGGGTCTGTTTACACTGGAGAAGAGGCGCTTAAGAGGTGACATGATAACTATGTATAAATATATAAGGGGATCATATAATAACCTTTCTAATGTTTTATTTACCAGTAGGTCCTTCCAACGGACACGAGGGCACCCACTCCGTTTAGAAGAAGGGAGGTTCCATTTAAATATTCGGAAAGGATTTTTTACAGTGAGAGCTGTGAAGTTGTGGAATTCCCTCCCCGAATCAGTCGTACTGGCTGATACATTATATAGCTTTAAGAAGGGGCTGGATGGATTCTTAGCAAGTGAGGGAATACACGGTTATGGGAGATAGCTCTTAGTACAAGTTGATCCAGGGACTGGTCCGATTGCCATCTTGGAGTCAGGAAGGAATTTTTTCCCCTCTGAGGCAAATTAGAGAGGTTTCAGATGGGGTTTTTTGCCTTCCTCTGGATCAACTTGTAGTTAGGCAGGTTAGGTATAGGCATTATGGTTGAACTTGATGGACGTATGTCTTTTTTCAACCCAACTTACTATATATGTATAATAGATTTAACTAACATCTTGCAATACTGTCTCACAGAACTCAACATCGACATTGCGCCTCTCCTCCCTCCGGAGGCACAACCCCAGGCAGACCAGGCTCAACAGGCCCCAGGACCTGCCCAGGCCCCCGAGGCCCCAGGACCTGCCCAGGCCCCCGAGGCCCCAGGACCTGCCCAGGCCCCCGAGGCCCCAGGACCAAGCCAGGCCCCAGGACCCAGCAAGGCCCCAGGCCCAAGCCAGGCCCCAGGACCCAGCAAGGCCCCAGGACCAAGCCAGGCCCCAGGACCAAGCCAGGCCCCAGGACCCAGCAAGGCCCCAGGACCAAGCCAGGCCCCAGGACCCAGCAAGGCCCCTGAGGCCCCAGGACTGACCCAGGCCCCAGACTCTGATGAGGCGGAGGAGGCCCCCGAGGCCGAGGAGGCCATGGAGGCCCCAGACACCCCCCCCTTTACTCCTCCCCCAGTTTGTCCCCAGTTTCCCCGGCCCTTGAGTTCCCCTCCCAGCCCCCCGGATGCCAGCCACCAGGTTCTCCTGCCGAAGAAAGGCCCATCACGTTGGTCCATGCAGGACGACCTGGACAATATGAAGGCTGAGCTGGTCCAGCTCCGGGGGGGAAGTGGCCGAACTGAGGAGGGACTTTGAGGAACTCAAGGGCAGCAAGCCCTAAGTTTTTTTTCCCTTCCCCATTTTTTATTTTTATTTTAAGCTTTTATTGTTAGAGTAAAATTAAAGATTTTTATACTTTTGAACTGAGTAATGTCTCATTATTTATCCTTCCTTGATATGGTATTCTATACTTTCATGTAGTTTCCCCTACACTCTTACATTTAGCAGTAACAGCATCAATATGCTTTATGGGTTAAATGTTTGCAAATATTCTGGCAACAATTTTGTCTTTAGCCCATTTTGCTGAATAGTAAAACTTGCGTTAATTAGTATGTAGCGTATTTTCTGGCGAGTGTGTTGCCAGAATAATTGCAATATTATATTTGTTCCCGTTTAATAAAGTGCCCATAACATATTTGCCGTTTATTCTGTGTCTAAAATCTCCCACTTAATTTAAGCCACTTTAGCAAACGGACCCCTAAGTATTTGGCTAAATATTCTTAAATGCCCCCCCCCCCCATTTTATTATCTCTAGCACTTCTTTTTTTTTCTTACTTATATTTTTATTGTTCTTTTGGGGGGTTTTTTTGCAAATAAACATTTATACAACAACTCTCTAGCACTCTGTGCTCTCCCAGGGCAAAATGTCACCATTTTTATGCTGCCGATTGTCGCGTGCGTAATGTCGCGACATTTAGCGCATGTGATAAATAGCACAAGTGTACTAATAGTGAATCGTGCGAAAAGTCGCCAAAATTAAGAAGCGGTAAAATTTTTAGCGCACGTTATTTCGCAATTTAGTGAATCGGGCCCTATATCTCCACCTCTCCAATTTGGTTCTATTATCTCTATACCGTAGCACATTAGCCCCTTTGGGTTTTGGTTATGTGCCAGTTTGAAATGTTTGGAGACACTATGGGCCTGATTCACTAAAGGGCGATAAAACGTGTGCTATTTTTATTGTGCGCTAAAATTTTTACCGCGGCTTAATTTTGGCGATTTTTCACACGATTCACTATAAGCATACTCGCGCTTTTTTATGCGCGATATTGCATGCGTTATTTAACTCGCGAAGACTATTTCAATGCGGTATTTGCTGGTACATGTACTAAATTACACCCGCGAATAGTCACCGCATATGAATGGTAGCTTAGAAATAGTGTATAAAAATTGTCGCCGCATATAAATGGTGTATATAAATATTGGCCACATATAAATGGTAGCATATAAATGGTATCATATAAATAGTAGCCACATATAAATAGTAGCCACTAGTGATGAGCAAATGTGTTCTGGTTATCTTTAGTGAAAAATTAGCAAATCTTTCGAAAGATCCACGAAACGGCAAAAATGTTGTGCGGGCAAAAAAATTGTTGCTGTGACTATTATTTTTTGACGCTTGTATAAATTTTTGTATGTGCGGTGAATTTTTGCGTGGCAAATTTTTTCATGAGTTTTGCCATTGGCGGATTGTTTTGCGAAACGTATGAAAAAATCCGCCGCAAAAAAAATTCAACGCACGTCCAAAAATTCGCTGCAAATCCATGCCTGGCGAAACATTTCATCACTTGTAGCCAAATATAAATAGTAGCGCAAATGAACGCACACCATGTTAGCCATACACGCCAATACTTGCAGAAAATTACTGTATTAAAAATGAACATTTTGCTGCAAACTGGCGGCTGCGTCACTCTAGGGGAAACACATACTTGAATAAATAACACTGTAAGTCCATATTTTATTGCAAAAAATCATTTACTGTACTTTTGTATAATTTTTCGCCTGCCTGTAGTAGGTGTTAATTTTCGCATAGCCGAATGCGATATTTAGCGCAAAAGTTATAGTGAATCATGCGATCGTATTCTTTTCAGCGCGGAAATTAACGCATGCGGTAAAACTAGTGCAAGAAATAACCCATGCGAAAATGGCGATTTTTCGCACGCGATAATACTATGGTGAATCGCGCGCAAATTATTTTGCGTTTTTTAACACAAAAAAGCGTGCGATAATTTTTATCGCACTTTAGTGAATCAGGCCCAATGTGTCTCCAGACCTTTCTTAATATTACTAATGTGTTCTCCTAGTCTCTCTCTTATGCTTCGATTTGTCTTTCCTACATACTGTAGGCCGCAGGGGCATTCTAGCATATAGATAACATTCTTAGTTGTACATCTTATTATTGTATCAATTTGAAACTCCTCATTTGTTACTTATGATGTAAATTTTTTTGTTTTCTTGCCATATTTACACGCTTTGCAGGTGACACATGGATAATACCCCACTATGATTTAATCCTTTGATTTTGCTTCCGGTGGTATACAGCTTCTTGTCACCTTTTGTTTCAAGTTGGTTGCCCTTTTAAATATTATTCCCGGTTCACTTGGTAATTGTTGATATAAATCTGTATCTAATTTCAAGACTTCCCAATGTTTTTTGATTATTTTTTTTATTTCCTTACTTTGAGGATTGTATTGTGTTATAAAGTCAAACCTCTCATTTCCCTCTATTTGTTCATGGTCCTTATATACCAGTATTTGTTGTCTCTCTAGTCTCTTAGTTTTTTCTCTTGCCTATTTACTCCTTATCATGAATGACTGTAATCCCTAGAGCTATAACATATTTAATTAATAAACATATGAGTTTTGCAGACAAATGAGCATTGATAAATTATTGAATCATGGAGCACTACCATCTCAATCTTTGTCAAATATACTTGTTCTTACCATTGGCCTTAGTGAATGGAATACAGCTATTTTTCCATCACCATGGATGACTAAATTGCACAATATTCAACCATGTGACTAATGGAGCAATCTGTCAGATAATCCTAACTTTACCCTGGGTCTAACTATCTTAATTCTGGGTCTCATTTAAATAAGAAACACTGCACTAGATTTGTTTAAATGTATTAGAGTTGCCGTATATGGCTTTATTAAGGAGAAGAATATTTCTTATTTTTTCAGAGCTATTTTTTATGTTTTAAGCTACTATAGATAAAGATAGATTGCCTATCATAGGTATGGCCTCAAAAGCCCTCAAGGGAGCCATCATGACAAAATATCTTGTCACCTAGAACATTTATTGCCACTTAACATGGTAAAAATAGAAAAAAGTCATAACATACTTCACAACCAATTTATTTGTTACATGTGACTGTGACGGATGCTTTTATCTCCTTTGTGAATCCCACATGAATCAGAAACATATTTTTATTTCAGCTACCTGGCAGAATATGGTGTGTTTATATGTTGTTTGCATACATAACACAACCTCATTCTGTTATTTTGCATCTTAGTATCTAATAAAAGAGCATCCTCTCATGGACTGAGTTATTAATAATTAACCTACATGATAATACTTTAGTAAATGGTCTTACCTCAAATGTTCCTGCCAAAAGTGGCTTAGAGTTTATGCTGCAATAGTTTTGTGGCATCTTGACAGTGCAGTGTCAACTACGCAGGCTTCCTTACATTAGCTCTAATCCCCCACCCCCTGTACCTCAGAGACAATAATGACGTCCAGGATGGGATATAACAGGCCACAGCTTTATTAACAGAAAATATATAAATACAAAATAATTTATAAAATGATCAACATTTTAACAATAACCATCCATGTTATGCCCATTGGAATGCTTGTCCACTCTAAACCACCAACCATGGCTGCCTGCCATGCCGGCCACCTTCCGCAGCAGCTTCAGGTGGGCAAGTGAGAGCAGGCAACCAGAATCCACTACTCTCCTGGGACCCTTGTCCGAGGAGGTTACCCAGTCCACTTTACTTGTATTCATGGGCAGGCAGATGGGACAATCCACGAAGTAATGGTACCGCCTCTTCCTCTGCTGTAAATTTCCCTATCCTGGTCCCTCCTCTTACTTTACAAGCCCTCCTTCCTCCAGTCTTAGCCTCTATTAATTAACCCCTTCTCCACTCCCCCTGCTGTTCCTAGCACCGTCAAGGCTCCTGCTACCTTATAGGTACGTAGCACCCTTCTGTAAGGACAATGAAAAAGCTTGGGAGAATTTCCTGCAATTGAAAGGAAGGCCATGTTTATACAGTGGCTTGCAAAAGTATTCGGCCCCCTTGAACTTTTCCACATTTTGTCACATTACAGCCACAAACATGAATCAATTTTATTGGAATTCCACGTGAAAGACCAACACAAAGTGGTGTTCACGTGAGAAGTGGAACGAAAATCATACATGATTCCAAACATTTTTTACAAATAAATAACTGTAAAGTGGGGTGTGCGTAATTATTCAGCCCCCTTTGGTCTGAGTGCAGTCAGTTGCCCATAGACATTGCTTGATGAGTGCTAATGACTAAATAGAGTGCACCTGTGTGTAATCTAATGTCAGTACAAATACAGCTGCTCTGTGACGGCCTCAGAGGTTGTTTTTCAAAAGAATATTGGGAGCAACAACACCATGAAGTCCAAAGAACACACCAGACAGGTCAGGGATAAAGTTATTGAGAAATTTAAAGCAGGCTTAGGCTACAAAAAGATTTCCAAAGCCTTGAGCATCCCACTGAGCACTGGTCAAGCGATCATTCAGAAATGAAAGGAGTATGGCACAACTGTAAACCTACCAAGACAAGGCCGTCCACCTAAACTCACAGGTTGAACAAGGAGAGCGCTGATCAGAAATGCAGCCAAGAGGCCCATGGTGACTCTGGACGAGCTGCAGAGATCTACAGCTCAGGTGGGGGAATCTGTCCATAGGACAACTATTAGTCGTGCACTGCACAAAGTTGGCCTTTATGGAAGAGTGGCAAGAAGAAAGCCATTGTTAACAGAAAACCATAAGAAGTCCCATTTGCAGTTTGCCACAAGCCATGTGGGGGACACAGCCAACATGTGGAAGAAGGTGCTCTGGACAGATGAGACCAAAATGGAACTTTTTGGGCAAAATGCAAAACGCTATGTGTGGCGGAAAACTAACACTGCACATCACTCTGAACACATCATCCCCACTGTCAAATATGGTGGTAGCAGCATCATGCTCTGGGGGTGCTTCTCTTCAGCAGGGACAGGGAAGCTTCTCAGTTGATGGGAAGATGGATGGAGCCAAATACAGGGCAATCTTGGAAGAAAACCTCTTGGAGTCTGCAAAAGACTTGAGACTGGGGCAGAGGTTCACCTTCCAGCAGGACAACAACCCTAAACATAAAGCCAGGGCAACAATGGAATGGTTTAAAACAAAACATATCCATGTGTTAGAATGGCCCAGTCAAAGTCCAGATCTAAATCCAATCGAGAATCTGTGGCAAGATCTGAAAACTGCTGTTCACAAACGCTATCCATCTAATCTGACTGAGCTGGAGCTGTTTTGCAAAGAAGAATGGGCAAGGATTTCAGTCTCTAGATGTGCAAAGCTGGTAGAGACATACCCTAAAAGACTGGCAGCTGTAATTGCAGCAAAAGGTGGTTCTACAAAGTATTGACTCAGGGGGCTGAATAATTACGCACACCCCACTTTGCAGTTATTTATTTGTAAAAAATGTTTGGAATCATGTATGATTTTCGTTCCACTTCTCACGTGTACACCACTTTGTATTGGTCTTTCACGTGGAATTCCAATAAAATTGATTCATGTTTGTGGCTGTAATGTGACAAAATGTGGAAAAGTTCAAGGGGGCCGAATACTTTTGCAAGCCACTGTATTTGGTTGAAAAACCCAACATACTGTTCTTTGACTTCAGCTTATTCTTTCGATTTTTCTTCTTCTTAGCGCCCCCCATTTTCTAAACGCTACTCCTCCTACAGTTTTAGGGGTACAAAACCCAGACTCTCCACACTTCTTCAACCAATAGCAGAGCAGGTTGCTTGTGCTTTTCTAAGCGATCCTGCCCCCCATCTTTTTGTGGCGCCGCTCCGAACACCCCAATTTTCCCATCGACTAAGACAGGGAAGAGTTTCAAACTGCTGACACTCTTACAACTTTGAAGCTACACTCCCCAAACCTGAATAACATAATCACGGGGTCACCTCAAATGAAACAGCGACATTTGTTGGATGACACAAAGTGGGAGGGGCCAACAACAGCAATCAAATTTCACCCATTGACTGGGGAAATTGAACTGCTGCGAATCTTACAGCTTTGAGGCTACACTCACCAAACTTGAATTTCATAGTCATGGGGTCAGCCTGAATTAAAATTTGATAATTGTTGGATATCCAAAAGTGGGCAGAGCTGTGAATACCCAATCAGATTTTACCTATTGACTTTCAATGGGGGAAATTCAACCTGCTGCCATTCTCACAGTAATAATGCCAGGGTCCACAAACTTTGCAGAGTTATGCACCAGGTAACTGTGGTTCAAGGTTAGAAAAAAGAGCCACCAATAGCCAATCTAATTTCACCTATTGAATTTTATTGGTTTGATGCCAGTCACTGGGTGACTACATATCAAGTGGGTGGAGCCATCAACAGCCAATCAGATTTTACCTATTGAATTTTAATGGGGGAAATTCAACCTGCTGGCATTCTCACATCAGGGTCCCCAAACTTTTCACAGTTGGTCACTAGGAAACTGCAGCTTTAGTTTTCACCTATTGAATTTAATTGTTTTGATGCCAGCGCTCCCAAAACTTTGCAGTCAGTCACTGGGTGACTATGTACGTAAGGTTAAAAAAAAAGTGGATGGGGCTGCCAAAAGCCAATCACATTTCTTTCATTGTTTCAGTGGGGAAATTTTAACTGCTGTCATTCTCACACGTCTAATGTCAGGGTCCCCAAACTTTCCACAGTTTGTCACTGGATGGCTACATTTCAAGTTTAGAAAAGTGGGCAGGGTCAACAACAGCCAATCAGATTGCACCTATAGACTTCATACGTTTAAATTTAAACTGTTGTCATTCTTTAAATATTAATATTAAGTCCCCCAAACTTTGCAGAGCTAGTCACCATGTAACTGCGGTTCAGAGATAGAAAAAGTAGGTGGGGCCACCAACAGCCAATCAGATTTTACCTATTAACTTTCAATGGGGAAATTCAACCTCCTGCCATTCTCGCAGTATTAACCCCAGGGTCACTAGAGGACTGCATTTTTAGGTTTGAAAAACTGTCTGTAGCCAACAACAGCCAATCAGATTGCATTCAGTGACTTCACTTTTTCAAACCAACATGAAGTTTGTTCCCAAACTTCCCTTTCTAGTTCTATCTGATCTCTTCATTCAGATTTTAAATCTTTTAGAGTTTCTGGAAACCACAACTAAACAAATTTCCACTAAAGCCATAATGTCATTTATTAAAAGATCTAAATTAAAAATGCATGACTGAAAAAAGATGTGGAAAAAATGCAGCATTTTCTATTGTTGCACAAATGAAAGCGTAAAATACCCCGAAAACCTCTAAAACCACAAAGGAAAGAAAGATCTTCCAGTTGTAAAAAGGACAGCTGTCATTGACTGCCACTGATAAAATCATATTTTTGTGCAAAAAAATACGAATTGTGAAAAGAAAAATCAAACAGTAATAAATGCCCTGCTTAGACTGTGTGTCCCAGCTTTTTGTGGGGCACTGAATAAGGTACTTTACATTGCTTTAAAATTCAGAATGTTCTAATCTAATTCTGTCTACAGGGAAAAGGGGATTTATTACTTACCGTTACATCCTTTTCTCTTAGTCCTATGGGGGACACAGGCACCATGGGGTTAAATCCCTCCCATCAGGAGGCAGGACACTTTACAATTTTTGTTTCTCCCTCTTTATAACCCTCTTCCCACTCCCAGGCACCTCAGTTATGTAACAAGCCCAAGCAAACAGTGCTCTTAACAATAGAAATTATAACAGTAACTATAACATGGCTGAGTGAGAAGGTATGCATGTCTCTCCGGTTTCCAGGGAGGGTGGCCTGTGTCCCCCATAGGACTAAGAGAAAAGGATGTAACGGTAAGTAATAAATCCCCTTTTCTCATGCGTCCTGGGGGACACAGGCACCATGGGGACATACCAAAGCCGTCCCCAACTGGGAGGGAGGAAACAGGGCTATTAACATATTGCAGTCTAACCTTGAACTACAGACTGCAGAACTTTTCGCCCGAAGGCTGCCTCGGGCGAGGCAAAGGTATCAAAGCGATAGAACTTTGCAAAGGTGTGCACAGAGGACCAGGTTTCCGCCTTGCACAACTGTTCCGCAGAGGCCAAGTTCCTGCATGCCCAGGATGCCCCGAGTGCTCTAGTGGAATGTGCTTTTATCCCAAAGGGGGGTGTCTTCCCCAGGGATATGTACGCCTGGCGAACAGTTTCCCTGATCCAGCGAGAAATTGTGGCCTTAGAAGCTGAGCAACCCTTATGGCTGCCTGACGGAATCACAAAAAGACTTCTGACCTTGCAGAAGTGGGCTGTTCTGTCTACATAGACTCTCATTGATCTAACTACATCTAGTTTGTGTAGTTTGGTTTCCTTAGGATTTTTGGGCGAGCTACAAAAGGATGGGAGCACTATCTCCTTATTTAGGTGAAAGGGTGACACAACCTACGGAAGGAAGGTGGGGACTGTACGCAGGACTGCTTTTTCCTCATGGAAAATCAGGTGAGGAGGGTCGCACGACAGCGCACTTAGCTCCGAAACGCGTCTTGCTGAAGACATGGCCGTCAGGAAGACAATCTTCCAGGTAAGCCAGGGGAGCTCAATTGTTTGGATAGGCTCAAAGGGGGGCCTCCAACAATGCTGTCAAGACGAGATTGAGGTCCCAGGGTGGTACTGGGGGCCTCCAAGCCGGTGACACGTGAGCTACACCCTGTAAGAATGTTCTTACGTCTTCTAGCCTTGCCAGTTGCTTCTGCAGTAGAATGGATAAGGCCGAAACCTGAACCTTTAGGGACCCCAGGCTCAGGCCCTTGTCCAGGCCGTGCTGAAGGAATTGGAGAATCTGAGGGACCCCTGCCCTCTGATAAGATACTTGCTTTTCAGAGCACCATCGAATGAAAATTTTCCAGATTCTATGGTAAGCCTTAGAGGATACCTCCTTCCTAGCCTTGATCATGGTCTGTGCCACTACTGCCGAAAACCTTTTTCGGGTTAGAATAGCGGTCTCAAGTGCCAAGCCATCAAATGGAACATTTAAGGGTTGTGGTGGAAGATCAGACCCTGGCGAAGTAGGTCTGCCCGAATGGGAAGAGTTATGGGCGGATCGATTGAGAGATTCACAAGGTCTGTGAACCACGACCTCCGTGGCTAATTTGGGGCAATTACTATGAATGTGCCCCTTTCCTTTCTCATTCTCTTTATGAGGCGTGGGAGCATGACAATGCGAGGGAAGGCGTAGGCTAGCGGGACTCCCCACAGTGCAGTTAGGGCATCTACCCCTACCGCAAGATGATCCCTGGTCTTGGAGATGAATAATGGAGTCTTCCGGTTGTGGCGAGACGCCATTAGATCTAAGTCTGGTTCGCCCCATTGTTTCACTACGAGGTTGAAGACCTCGGGTTTCAGTTCCCATTCCGTTGGGTCTATGTGGTAGCGACTGAGGTAATCCGCTTCCCAGTTCAGAAGACCGGGAATGTGGACTGCAGAGATTTGTGGAACCTTCTTCTCTGCCCAGCGTAAGATCTTGCTGACTTCTCCTGCCGCTGCCACGCTCTTGGTTCCCCCTTGACGATTGAGGTACGCTACGGCTGTTGCGTTGTCGGACTGAATCCGTATGGCTAGTCCCGCCAATCGGGATTCCCAGTGGGTCAGAGCTCTGATTATGGCTCTGATCTCTAAGATGTTTATCGGCAGTTTGGCTTCCCCTGTGGTCCATAGGCCCTGAGCCGAAAGATTGTGGAATGTGGCTCCCCAGCTGGACAGGCTGGCATCGGTTGTGATGATATGCCAGTCTGGGTCCGCAAAGGATTTCCCCTGTGTCAGGTGAGGTGGGGTTAGCCACCAATTCAGGGAATCGATCGTCTGAGTCGATAGGTGGATTGATGTCGACGCCACTCTGAGATAACGGCCCTTTGGAGGGACCTCAGGTGGAACTGTGCAAATGGGACTGCTTCCGTGGAAGCAACCATGATCCCCAGAACCGTCATGCAAAACCTGAAGGAAGGTTTTGGAGTGGACCTGAGCTGCCGGACCAGCAAGTGTGTCTTGTGGACCTTTTCCTCTGGTAGGAGAACCTTCCCTTGATGGGTGTCGAGGAGGAGCACGAGGAATTGTATTCTCTGAGATGGGACAAGGCATGACTTGGTCAAGTTGATCGTCCAGCCGAAGCTCTGGAGAATTCGGATGGACAGGTCTAGATCCTCCTGGGCCTGATGTAGTGAAGGCGCCTTGATTAGAAGATCGTCCAAGTATGGAATGATATACACCCCACGGACTCGGAGAAAGGCTGCCATGGTGGCCGGATTACTGATCTCAGTGATTCCATTTTGAATCGTCTGTAGAAGACCCATTTGTTGAGAAGTTTTAGGTCCAGAATTGGACTGTATGAGCCGTCCTTCTTGGGGACCACAAAGAGGTTCCAGTAGAATTCCTAAAACCTTTGTGATGAAGGAACCGGGATAATTACGTCAGTCTGGGTCAGATCCTTTACAATGGAGAGGAAGGCTGCTTGTTTTTGGGGTTCCATGGGAACCCAAGACATGAAGAACCTCTGCGGGGGTGTTCTGTGGAATTCTATTTTGTAGCCGGAAGAGACTGCGTCTGTGACCCAGGAGTCTTCTATGAGTTTGTCCCAGGTGGTGGCGAAGTGCCTTAGTCTGCCCCCGACCTCAGAGTATGGCCGAGTGGTGGCCGGCCAGTCATGCTGAGGAGTTCTTCTCGGTGGAGGTCTTGGTGAATGGTTTGCGAGACTGCCAGGTTGTTCTGCCTCTGGAGGAGGGACCACCTCTAGAGGAAGAGGAGGATCTGGATGGTGAAGATCCTTTTGAGAAGCGTGATCCTTGGCCATGGAAAAAAGCGCTGTCTCTTCGAAGATGTTACATAGTTACATAGTTACATACTGTAGGGTTGAAAAAAGACCAGAGTCCATCAAGTTCAACCCATCCAAGTAAACCCAGCACACACAACCCACACCTACCAATCTATACACTCACATACATAAACTATATACTGTATACAACCACTAATACTAACTGTAGATATTAGTATCACAATAGCCTTGTATATTCTGATTGTTCAAGAACTCATCCAGGCCCCTCTTAAAGGCATTAACAGAATCTGCCATTACCACATCTCTAGGAAGGGCATTCCACAACCTCACTGCCCTCACTGTGAAAAACCACCTACGCTGCTTCAAATGGAAGTTCCGTTCCTCTAATCTAAAGGGGTGACCTCTGGTGCGTTGATTGTTTTTATGGGAAAAAAGAACATCCCCCATCTGCCTATAATCCCCTCTAATGTACTTGTACAGAGTAATCATGTCCCCTCGCAAGCGCCTCTTTTCCAGAGAAAACAACCCCAACCTCGACAGTCTAATCTCATAGTTTAACTCTTCCATCCCCTTAACCCCTTAGTTGCACGTCTCTGCACTCTCTCCAGCTCATTAATATCCTTCTTAAGGACTGGAGCTCAAAACTGCACCGCATACTCAAGGTGAGGCCTTACCAGGGACCTATAAAGAGGCAAAATTATGTTTTCATCCCTTGAGTCAATGCCCTTTTTCATACAAGACAGCACTTTATTTGCTTTAGTAGCCACAGAATGACACTGCCTGGAATTAGACAACTTGTTATCAACACAAACCCCTAAATCCTTCTCCATTAAGGATACCCCCAACACACTACCATTCAGTAGATAGTTCACGTTTATATTATTTCTACCAAAATGCATAACTTTGCACTTATCAACATTGAACCTCATTTTCCAGTTTGCTGCCCAGTTTTCCAATTTTGTCAAATTGCTTTGCAAAGCGGCAACATCCTGCATGTGGTAGTTGGTCTGCCCTTGGGCCATTGCTGGGGCAAGAGTGTACTTTTACCCCCCGTGGCTTGTGAGATAATTTTTTCTAGTTCCTCGCCAAAGAGGCGGGAACCCTTGAAGGGAAGAGAGGTAAGAGACTTTTTTGAGCTAAGGTCAGCTGACCATAGTCGAAGCCACAAGGAGCGGCGGGCCGCTACTGAGAGAGCAGAGGTGCGAGCCAGAACCTTAAGAGCGTGCAGTGAGGCCTCACCGAGGAAGGAGCTTGCCTCCTGGATGCGGGAGTGCGACGGACTCCACGTCCTCTACAGAGTTTTCTCTCTGTAGGCCCGTGAGGATGGCGTCAGACCAGACTTCCAGAGCTCGACTTACCCATGCCATCGCGAGAACGGGTCTAAAGGCTGTATCTGCTGAGGTAAAGATAGCTTTAAGGAAACCTTCCAGCTTCTTATCGGTCACGTCTTTAAGGGCGGATGCGTCAGGAATGGGTAGAGCGGTAGCCTTGGACAGTCGCGATACCGGAGCATCCACTAAAGGTGGAGTGCTCCATTTTCCTAAGGCCTCCTTAGGAAAGGGATAGAGTTTTGAAAACTTTCGAGTGACTTGGAACTTGTGTTCTGGAAGGTTCCATTCCTCTTGGATGATGGCCTGGAGTTGTTCATGGGCCAGGAAGTTTATTTCGTGTGAGGCTGTTCTGCCAAAGAGGCCCTTGGCGGCCTTGGCCCCCTTATCAGGGTCCTCACTTTTTAGGGCCTGAAGGACTGCCACGATTAGGTCATTTGTTGATCTGGCAGAATCAGGGGTTGTCAAGGCAGACTCACCGTCAGATGTGGAGGGGGATAGTTCCCCTTCGCTGAGCCCTTCCTGGTCGGACTGGGACTCAGGTGAGGAAATTAGGTAATGGGCACTTACACTTAGTTGTGCTCTTAACTACATTAGGTGACACTAGTTTCTCTCGGATGAGTAGTGAAACGTCTTCAATGATTACCAAACAAGTCCAGTTGCTTCAAATTTATTTATACTAGATATACCGTAGTAACATAGTAAGTTGGGTTGAAAAAAAGACATACGTCCATCAAGTTCAACCATAGTGCCTATATATAACCTGCCTAACTACTAGTTGATCCAGAGGAAGGCAAAAAACCCCATCTGAAGCCTCTCTAATTTGGGAAAAAAATTCCTTCCTGACTCCAAGATGGCAATCGGACCAGTCCCTGGATCAACTTGTACTAAGAGCTTTCTCCCATAACCCTGTATTCCCTCACTTGCTAAGAATCCATCCAGCCCCTTCTTAAAGTTATATAATGTATGAGCCAGCACGACTGATTCGGGGAGGGAATTCCACAACTTCACAGCTCTCACTCTAAAAAATCCTTTCCGAATATTTAAATGGAACCTCCCTTCTTCTAAATGGAGTGGGTGCCCTCGTGTCCGTTGGAAGGACCTACTGGTAAATAAAGCATTAGAAAGGTTATTATATGATACTCTTATATATTTATACATAGTTATCATGTCACCTCTTAAGCGCCTCTTCTCTAGTGCTGCCTGTACATTCTCCCCTTGGCCTGTTAATGGGGTACCCGGAGGGACTTGTGGTGTGGGGAGCTCTGCGTCTGTGGCAGCAGTGGTGCAGGACTTGCAAACTGGGTCTTTCTGCACCCCCTTAAATTTTTCCGCCGGAAGTCCCAAGTGCACCTCCTGAGTGCGCGGAGAGGCACGCTGTAGACCTACCCTTCCGTCTCTCTCTCTCTCAGCTTCCCCCTTCACGCGGCGCGCGACAGGTAGTGGGCCGTGTGAGAAGGCAGGGAGGGAGTAGACCGGGGCTACCCGTTGACCCTTTGCCTGTCCGCTGCGTGTGTGTGTGGGGGGGAGTTCTCCCATGTGAGGAGGGAGCCCATAGCCCCTGTTCCATCCCGCTTCTGCGGTTCTGCGCGGTGGGCCGGAGGAGGCCAGAGGGAACCTTACGCTCCTCCTGTACTCACCCATCCTGTGCCTTGGGCCCCAACTTCGAAGGGGGGTGTCTGGCACCGCTGCCTATTATAGGCGCTAGGCTCCCAGAGCCATCCAGCGTAGGGGGCTCAACACACCATACTAAACATAGCAACACACCAACTCCAAAAAATACACTTTTTAGGACTTATTTTAAATGTAGCAATATTGTTAAGATGTTTAATTTATTTATAGGGAAAGAGTTATCATGCAGTATAAAAAACTGCACACATTGACAGATTTTGAAGCGTAAAAAAACATAATCTTTTAATGCATTTTTTTAGTGACTTCCGGGTGGAAATAACAGCACCAGACAGCGTAAAATAAAACATACCTTCAGTGAATTGTGTCTTTTTTTTGGAGTGTCAGCCTAGGTATCATTAGTGTTCTGAAGCATGCTATATCTACATATATCTGATTAGTTATGCAAGAAGCAGCACATCAATTTACCACATGAATTAGGCTGCCAACCCAGGAGCTGGGAGTTTAAAGTTAGATGTAAAAATTTTCATGCTGCAAGTGAAAGTAGCAATTACAATAGATGAATATCTGCTTAGGGTCTAATGCAGAGGAAAGAAAGCATCTAAATTAATTACTAATTAGTATAGAAATATTAGGATTTTCTGTGCATCCTTTTGTAAAAGTTTGAGCCAGCATTGCTGATCACTTGTTGTGCTGAGGTTTATATAGCACTCTATGATGGGAGAGCCACCACTAAATCATTGTATTCCATTGGCTTAATAAGATCCTGAGATCATATTACTTGTGATAGTTTATTCAACTTGAATATGTTTAAAATGAGAACAGCAAAGGAAGTAAACTACACCTAGTTCCCTTTACTTCCAGCTCACATTTTAAACTATTTTAAATGATGGGAAATGATTGTTGGGGACCCATAGGGTTAAATGGCCCCTATGGCTTTAAATCCCTACAGGTTCAGTTCCCTTAGTTGCTGGGCAGAAGGGAATGTATCTAAGTGAGTTTATTAACATATGTGTGCTATTGGTTAGAAGGTATGATGACCACATCTTGCCTCACTTTGGTATAGTGCCCAGAGGAGTGGCACCTTCCTGTTTGCTTCCACCTGAGGGACAGGGTGGATGTGTGCTGTGAGCCCTGGCCCAGTTGAAGTCGGGGAACAGGGCCCTGTGAATGAGGCATTAGATAGTGGCAGGTGTAGCTCCTTTTTAGTACACTCTAGGAGTGTAAGGCAGTTTGGGCTGAGTTAGAATGAGCAGCACTGAGCTCCTGCATAGGACTTGCAGCTTTGGAGATATCTCTCCCAGGCCACATTGCCTGTAGTGTAGGGATCCAAGTGAATATAGGGAATCAGGATAGAGAACTCCCTGAGGGATCCACTACGGGGTGTGTCGCAGAGGTGAAGTGAGATTCCTGCCAGTCTGCCCACAGGGGAGTGTCAGTCTGTATTACACTCTGTATGTGTTGCCTGTACCACTGGCCTCTGAAGCTGTATTGTGAGTAACCCTGTGGATGTTCAATAAACACTTATTACTTTGTTATTTGCAAGAATCTCTGGCGCCCTCTGTTTTCATTTTTCTGCATAGTGAATGCCCATTCTGGGTAAGAGAGTACAGTGTAACCCATATTCTACTGGTACTAGTCTGGGAAGGCAGCTATTGAGCTGAAATATAAGTTACATGATCATTCGGGACTACTTCATACAATGGCTGGAAGGGTACTGTAAAGGCCAAAGTTTGTATAACATCACAGATTATTGGAATATCAATTGTTGTCTAATGTATTAAATATATTTATTAGTGTCAGCATAACTGGATGTATTATGTTTTAATGAAAAATCCACAACTGTACAATTTATAAATCAAAAAATAATATAAAAAAAAGCATTTGCTTCCATGTGCATGTGCTGGAATTTCTTATCCTGAAGTCTAATCAAGCAGGACATCATGAAACTCCACAATAGTGTTTTGCAGACATAAATGGATGCAGGTGTCATTGAATATATGGCAGCAACGTAATAAAGAGATAAAGGATTAGAAAGTAAGAAAGGACACCACCTCATCACAGAACCGGAACACCAACACAAGGAACCACAGAGAGACAGCTAATCCATACCCTCTTAGAGATCATTTATTCCCAAATTTCCTTGATTAATTAGGATGGGCCAAGTTCAGCTAACTCGCTTCCCCAGCATTAACTTAATGCTTTTGTGTGAAGGACTGACCTAAAAAACTTAGAGAGAGGCATTAAGATGCAAGCTTTCTGATGATAAATTTGATAATGTCACAGCTAATTGTCTTTGCTGTGGTTTTCAAAACTCTTACAGATCAATCAGAATGCCATTTGCATCATGATAAACAAGATACAAATTAAAACCACCTGGTTCTGTTTCCACTTGGGATAAGCAGTAAATAGTTGTAATGCAGAGAAGTGCACACTAAATGCAAACAGAGAAGAAGTTTCTGTGAAAGTACTTCTGCCAGAAAATGGTGACCTATGTAATTCCTGTAAGTGTTTGCAGCAAAAACAATAGTTATTTGATTTTTTTCACTCTTGCATTCTTATAACAGCCACATACTAAGCAATGACCAGTAAAAAGTTCGAATTCATATTAGATAATTAATCCAGACAAGCTTCCTCCACACAATCACAACCACATAATCCTCATTGATGAGGATACTAGAAACAAATGATACAGTATATGCAGTGATATGAAACATGACAGTGACTGGCTAAGGCAGACAGGCAGAATGTAAAGCTGGCCATACAGCTATATCCTCACCTACGGGTGGCGATATCGGGGAGGCATGTAGGCAAATTCGATCATTTGGCCCTGGGGCCAAACGATCGAATTCTGCACGCGGCAATGGGGCAGTCGGTTCGAGGACCTCATCAACGAGCCGATGTGGTCCCCGATCCGACTGGATTTTCTAACCTGGCCGATCGATATCTGGCCAATTTCAGGCCAGATATCAGTCGGCCAGGCCCCTCGGTTCTGCCCCTACACGGGCCGATAAGCTGCCATATCGGTCCAAGGGACCGATATCGGCAGCTTTAATCGGACTGTGTATGGGGACCTTAAGCCATGTTCACTATTAAATAGAACAGGGAATGACTACTTAAAGCTGATCTACTGTGAAGAAGTCAGCCTTGTCCTTGATATGGATGTTTCACTACGTTTCAGAGGATGGCATTGTACCTTTATATGGTCACAGAACCTCTTGGTGCCTTCTAGTATTGTTATATTTAACTGCAGGGGGTACATTATTCCACATACCATGATGGATTTCTATTTGTCTTTCAAGCAGATTCTCTCTTTCTGCCAAGTCGAGGGCCTTCAAAACGTGCAAAGTATCAGGATTATGTTCTTTGGTTCTGTTGGGTTCTGTAAAATAGTAAAAGGACAGAAAATAAAGCTTGTTTATATGGCAAAGAGAAGTAGAAAACCAATTGCTTACAACAGTGAATATGCTCGTTATCATGAACTGTAAAGGAAAGCATAAAACATTCCACTCTAGTATGCACTGACACACCACTGTAACTAGCTGCAGCTTGCAGCCAGCATACAGTGTCAAATATTTGTTATGCCTCATTGCACCCCCACCTAATGGTTTAAAATTTAGTGGTGAGAGCAACTTCCCCTTTCTTCTATATATACTGTGTGTGTGTGTGTGTATATATATATATATATATATATATATATATATATATATATGTCACAGGCTTCTAGTATGTGTTTTGCCCACACTTACAGCAAAACTATTCTTTTTTTGAATCATGAACTACTAAATTCTGCCTAGCATGTTGAGGGGAGAAATATGTTGGCAAACATTTCAAGTGACAAGCTTCTGACATTATTTCCAATTCATCCCCTTGACAGAAAACCTTTTTGGCAGGAAAAATAGTTATTGTATAATCATTTCTATTTATCCATGTTCCATTTTGGCCCCACTCCCTACAGACAAAGGCGAGAGCCAATGAGAGCAGACATTTTGCTAATCTATATATTACTGTTGGATAACTTGGGACATGAATTACACAAGTTATTTAGAATTGGTGAAATAAAATCTAAGCATTCCAAGAAGTTATTATTGTACTGAAAATAACCACCAGGTTTTTTTCATACTTGTGCCCTGCCACATGATTTGCTGACTACATAGTAAGTTGGGTTGAAAAAAGACATACGTCCATCAAGTTCAACCTTAATGCCTATATATAACCTGCCTAACTACTAGTTGATCCAGAGGAAGGCAAAAAACCCCATCTGAAGCCTCTCTAATTTGCCGCAGAGGGGAAAAAATTCCTTCCTGACTCCAAGATGGCAATCGGACCAGTCCCTGGATCAACTAGTACTAAGAGCTATCTCCCATAACCCTGTATTCCCTCACTTGTACTGAGAGCTATCTCCCATAACCCTGTATTCCCTCACTTGTACTGAGAGCTATCTCCCCTACCCCTGTATTCCCTCACTTGTACTGAGAGCTATCCCCCTACCCCTGTATTCCCTCACTTGTACTGAGAGCTATCTCCCATACCCCTGTATTCCCTCACTTGCTAAGAATCCATCCAGCCCCTTCTTAAAGTTATATAATGTATCAGCAAGTACGACTGATTCTGGGAGGGAATTCCAGAACTTCACAGCTCTCACTGTAAAAAATCCTTTCCGAATATTTAAATGGAACCTCCCTTCTTCTAAACGAAGTGGGTGCCCTCGTGTCCGTTGGAAGGACCTACTGGTAAATAAAACATTAGAAAGGTTATTATATGATCCCCTTATATATTTATACATAGTTATCATGTCACCTCTTAACCGCCTCTTCTCCAGTGTAAACAGACCCAACTTAGCTAGTCTTTCTTCATAACTGAGACTTTCCATACCCTTTACCAGCTTAGTTGCCCTTCTCTGGACCCTCTCTAACTCAATAATGTCCCGTTTGAGCACTGGAGATCAAAACTGAACAGCATATTCTAGGTGGGGCCTTACCAGCGCTCTGTAAAGGGGAAGAATAACCCCCTCCTCCCGTGAATCTATACCCCTTTTAATACAGCTCAAAACCTTGTTTGCCCTTGCAGCTGCTGCCTGGCATTGCTTGCTACAGCCAAGTTTATTATCTACAAGGACTCCAAGGTCCTTCTCCATTATGGATTTGCCTAGTGCAGTCCCATTAAGGGTATATGGGGCTTGCATATTTTTACATCCCAGGTGCATGACCTTACATTTATCCACATTAAATCTCATCTGCCACTTAGCTGCCCAGATTGCCAGTTGGTCAAGATCCTGCTGCAGGGATGTCACATCCTGGATAGAATTGACTGGTCTGCAGAGTTTTGTGTCATCTGCAAACACTGATACATTACTCATAATACCCTCCCCTAAGTCATTTATGAACAAATTAAACAAAAGTGGACCCAGTACAGAACCCTGAGGGACCCCACTGAGAACCTTACTCCAAGTAGAGAATGTACCATTAACAACCACCCTCTGTACCCGATCCTGTAGCCAGTTTTCTATCCATGTGCAAACGACTTCACTAAGACCAATAGACCTTAGCTTAGAAAGCAGTCGTTTGTGGGGAACGGTATCAAATGCTTTGGCAAAATCCAAATAGATTATATCTACTGCATCCCCACTGTCCAGCTTCTTACTTACCTCATCATAAAAAGCAATTAAATTGGTCTGACATGACCTGTCCTTCATAAAGCCATGCTGATTACTGCTCATAATGGCATTCTCCACTACATAATTTTGAATGTGATCCCTTAACAAGCCTTCAAATAACTTGCCCACCACGGATGTCAAACTTACAGGCCTATAATTGCCAGGCTGAGATCTTACTCCCTTTTTAAATATGGGAATGACATTCGCCTTCTTCCAATCCCTAGGTACCATACCTGATGAAAGAGAGTCTGAGAATATCAGAAACAAGGGCCACTGCAATTCTGCCCCTAGCTCTCTCAGTACCCGAGGGTGTATTCCATCTGGCCCAGGTGCCTTGTTTACATTTATCGTGTGTAACCCTTTAAGCACCATATCCTGTGCCAACCACTGTGTAGTTGGAGCTGAGGCAACAGTGCAGCTATTGGGTGGGACTTGGCCCACTGGCTCCTTTACTGTATACACAGAAGAAAAGAACTGGTTAAGCACATCTGCCTTTTCTGTATCCGCTGTAACCATATTGTTATTATAACTCAATGGGGCCACACCCTCAACCTGCATCTTTTTACTATTAATATACTTAAAAAACTTTTTGGGGTTAGTCTTGGCCTCGGCCACGATGCGCTCCTCATTTTCTATCTTTGCCTTCCAGATTGCTGTTTTACAACACTTGTTATAGTGTTTATAATCATTAAACGCATCTACTGTCCCCTCTGACTTATATTTCTTAAAAGCTTTCCTTTTTTTCCCTATTAACTTCTTTACCTCAGAGTTAAGCCACATAGGTTGATTCTTAACACTTCTACTTTTTCTTATTAATGGAATAAATTGAGAACAGTAATGATTTAATATCATTTTAAATGACAACCATTTCTGCTCTGTGTTTTTATCAGAAAACATAATGCCCCAATCTATGCCCTGAAGCGCTGCCCTTAAGGAGCTAAAATTTGCCTTCCTAAAATTCATTGTCTTTGTTGCCCCCGTGTAAATTTGTTTCCTGCACCAAACATCAAATGAAATAACATTATGGTCACTATTACCCAGGGGTTCAACCACTTGCACATTTGCTATACGTTCTGGGTCATTAGAGATCACTAGATCTAGTATAGCATGGTTCCTGGTTGGCTCCTCAACAACTTGTGACATAAAGTTGTCATGCAGCAAGTTTATAAACTCGTTCCCATTTACTGTCCTGGCAGTACTATTGCCCCAGTCAATTTCAGGGTAATTAAAATCCCCCATTATTATCACTTGCCCCAAACTAGCAGCCTTTTCTATTTGCAACAGGAGCTGGGCCTCCTCCTCTTCGCTTACATTAGGGGGTCTATAGCATACCCCTACAATTAGTTTGGTAGATTCTTTACTATCTGTGAGAAGCTCAACCCATAAGGATTCAGCTCCCTCTGTTAACCCCATCACTTCCTCCCTAATATTTGCTTTTAATTCCTGCTTAATGAACAGACACACTCCTCCTCCTTTTCTATTGCCCCTGTCCCTCCGAAACAATGTATACCCCCCAATATTAACAGCCCAGTCATGAGACTCATTCAACCAAGTTTCAGCAACTCCAATCACATCATATTTCCGCTCCAACGCCAGTACCTCCAGCTCTCCCATTTTACCAGTCAGACTCCTTGCATTGGTAAACATACATTTAATACTGGTTACGGCGTGAGAATGACGTGTAAACAACTTATGGGCCTCCCTGCCATTATCAGTATCCCGAAGCAAGTCTCCTCCCCCATTTTCCCTTACTATGCCCACTACCTCATCTATCCTGTCTACCACAGAATTTCCCACTGCACCCTCCCCCCCCACTCCTAGTTTAAAATCTCCTCCAACCCGCTAGCCATCTTTTCCCCCAAAGCAGCTGCTACACTGCTGACTAGCTACATTTGTGCATACAACTCTGGCTTTGTCCATCAGTACTGTATTAATGAGGGGCAGGTAGGGGAGGCAAGTAAGTGCAACCAATTCCCTAACTTGTACAACAGTAAGCCAGGCAAGTTAGGGACTAACCATAGTGCTTACAACACCTTAACCAGTGGAACAGATGCGGACACCTATGGGGAGACTGTTTTAAAACACTATGATGGCTTTTAAATTGTGTGCGGCAATCTTTTTATTTATATACTATTAAAAAGGTTTCATGCTATATACCACTCCTGTTTTATAGAATTTAAATTTAAGTCTGCTTTTTGAAAAAAAATGGGATTTATTTAATTCATTTGAATTTTATAAAAATTAATTTGAAAAACAGACAGTACACATATGGGACCTGTTATCCAGAATGCTTGGCACCTGGGGCTTTCCGGATAAGGGATCTTTCTGTAATTTGGATCTCCATACCTTAAGTCTGCTCAAAATCATTTAGATATTGAATAAACCCAATAGGCTTGTTTTGCCTTCTATAAGGATTAATTATATCTTATTTAGTATCAAGTACAAGATACTGTTTCATTATTACAGATAAAAAGAAAATCATTTTTTAAAATTAGAATTATTTGCTTATAATGGAGTCTATGGGAGATGACCTTTCCGTAATTCAGAACTTTCTGGATAACCGGTTTCTGGATAAGGGGCCTCATACCTGTATAAACATTCATGTAAGCCCTACGGGGCAGGGACCTCCACCCTACTGTCTCATACCACATGGCAGTTGATCTTGTGTATTTAGACTATTCTATCTATTGTATTTATTATAATACTTGTCCTCCCTGTGTGTAATTTTGTATATTATTATTGTGATTCCAATTATACACGAATGCTGGTTAAGTAAATGTTCATTCTTGAAACAAAATCAAACTAATTTAAGCTTACCTCTTTTTTATGGCTCTGATTTTGAGCCTTGCTTCATTGTTCTAGAATGGTGACAGGGGCCGTTGTGAGATTATTACTGACAATAATGATGATGAGTGCCACTAGCATATTTCATTTGTAGTGTAATTTTGTGCAATTTTGTTTTGCTGTATTTTCATATTTTATGTTACAGTGTATTGCAGATCAGACATGGTGAGATATATAATTTTGATTTCAAATAAAATAGTTATTCTTTTTCTAGCATACTACAGTTTTGCCTTTCATTTTAATTGAGATGAGGACTACACATCATCAGTATCCAAGTAGGACTTGTGGCATTGTTACAGTCTGTTTGTTTTCCATCTGCTATATATTATGGTAAGATATCTACATTGTCTAGATTGTTAATGTAATTTACTATATTCAGTAACATGTTCATTTGCATCCTTAAGTTAAAGTATTTGCAGACGTTAGCAATAATCATTCTAGTATTACACAAATACCTCAGAAGTGTATGTCTAAAAGTGCCACAAACCTCACATATCCTGAGGCAGATTATTTGTTTTGCATGAATATATTTTAATTGTGCATAAATAATTGTGAAAATATTTAAGCCCTATAACGCTTAGTATTTTTTTTGCTTGATACAATGGGGCTGATTTACTAATCCACGAATCCGAATCCGAATGAGAAAAATTCGGTTTGGAAAACGAACATTTTGCGACTTTTTCGTATTTTTTGCGATTTTTTCGTCGCCGTTATAACTTTTCCGTAAATTGTCGTGACTTTTTCGTAACCGTTACGACTTGTGCAAATTGTTGCGACTTTTTCATAGCCATTACAAATTTCGTGAATTGTCGCGACTTTTTCATTGCCATTATGACATTCGTGAATTGTCGCAACTTTTTCATAGCCATTACGACTTTCGCGAATTGTCGCAACTTTCGTATTGAGAGCTCGAAAAAGTCGCGACAATTCGTGAAAAAGTCGCAAAGTACCGATCATTACTAAAAAAAAACGCATTCGGACGCTTTTCGGACGTTCGTGGATTAGTAAATGTGCCCCAATGAGTTATTTAAAAATTATTAGTCATTGGTAATGCTTTCATTGTCTATCAAAGTCAATACTTATCAGCTTAAATAAACAAAATATATTATTCACAACATAATATGAAAACACCATTTATTTAAAAACAATAAATTGTGATTACAAAGATAAATTAGATTGCATGTAGTTAATTTTAGATAATTACATAAAATCAGTTTCATATACAATATATTATTGTGACATATAAAAGTTTGCCTTTCGGGATTCCAAACCAGGCAAACCCTCTCTTGACAACCATAGAGATCTAGATTCCAGAATTCAGAAAAGAGAGAACAAAAAAACAGACAAGTTGGCATGAAGATGCGCGAACCCCTCTATCACAAAAGGGGGGCAGACTGAGTGCATTTGGGACAGTGTGGGCTCAATATACAGAGGATTCCTGGGTAATCAATACTATTTTGGAGGGATATGCTTTGGAGTTAATAATTATCCCAAAAGAAGCTTCATTTCTTCAGAAAAGAACAGATCAGTAGATGCAGTTCAAGGATTGAAATCCATCCTGTCAGAACTCCTGAAGAAGGGGGTCATTGCAGAAATACCCAAGCAATAACTTTTTGGAGAATCTATTCCCATCTTTTTCTGAAAATAAAGCCAATTAATCAATTAGTTTTTTGTCATCTTGAACCTAACGGCTCCTGGTAGGTATGTTCAAGATGGATGCAATCAGAACTCTCACAAATCTCACAACACATCTGCCATGGAGATTGGATGGCAAAGATAGATCTTGCAGATGTGTATCTGGGAACCTCAGATATTCACATCAGATGGGAGGTCAATCGCTTCGCCCTACCTACAAGAGCATAAAAAAAATTAATCATATTAACATTTATAAGTGAATTATGGGCTATCTTGTTATAATACGTGTCATTAAAGGTATTTAAAAATAATTCAGGCTAATGGAAGAAAAGCATATATGTTATATATAGGAACAATTTTGGAGCATCCGCATGGTTACATTTGTTTGTAATGACTACCTCATTTAAAGGAGAAGGAAAGGCTGGTAAAGAGTTAATCTCAAGCTGCAAGCATACCTTCAGTTGTCTCAATAGTGTCCTTAAGTCTCCCCATATTTCTCCTGTTCAGAAGAACTGAAGCTAAACAGGAAGAAAAAACGCTGAGCTGTGTAAAGAAAGTTCCCATAATGCCTCGTTCCTGCACAGACACCGGGACCAAGTGAACATGCTCAGTTAGTAAGACTATGAGTCAGCTTCCTGCTGATTGGCTCAGATCCACATTCCTAAGGGGGGGGAGTGAGCTCTTAGCATTCTTGAGGAAGGGGGGAGCAGGAAGCTGAAAGCTGAGTGTCTGTGGATGAGGAAAACAGACACAACTAATCTTTTTACAGAGAGCGTTTACAGAGTGCAGCGTTTCTGTGAGTGCTTATGACTGTATTTACATAGACATTTCTGATAAAGCTTACTTAGTTTTTACCTTTCCTTCTCCTTTTAAAAGAAAAAAATATTCAGAAAAAACTTTTACACAAGTAATAATTATGACATTGTTTCATTAATTTTTAATGAGGCTGAAAATCTTGAATCATTTAATGAAGTAGGGAAATAAAAAAGTTAGTTGCCATCAACTTTTATTGAAAAATGGCAGTTTTTACCTGCTGACATTTTTTTCTTTATCAAATTTCTTTATCGAACTATTTAAGGTTTTAGAAAATACCCATACGTATATTCATGTTCGCATTTTTTGCCACATTTATTCCCAAATCGAGAAAGAACACCAACAATTTTCATAATAAACACTGAGTTTTAAACAAATTAAGAAAGGTTACTTTTTTAAAAAATCTACAACGTTGCCACATATTTTGTGTACTTCTGTATCTGGTTAATTTGGTGTTTTTTACACTGAGCACCCCGCAATAATAAATTTGAGGGTTTCTCCTTTTTTTGTTTCTTATTAGAAGGCTGCAGTGCAGGGTTGTTTTTAAAATTGATCGTCTCTCTGTGGCACATACAGTGGATATAAAAAGTCTACACACCCCTGGTAAAATGTCAGATACCTGTGCTGTACAAAAATGAGACAAAGATAAATCATATCAGAACTTTTTCCACCTTTAATGTGACCTATAAACTGTACCACTCAATTGAAAAACAAACTGAAATCTTTTAGGTGGAGGGAAGAAAACCAAAAAAACTAAAATAATGTGGTTGCATAAGTGTGCACACCCTCTTCTAACTGGGGATGTAGCTGTGTTCAGAATTAAGCAATCACATTCAAAATCATGTTAAATAGGAGTCAGCATACACCTGCCATCATTTAAAGTGCCTCTGATTAACCCCAAATAAAGTTCAGCTGCTCTAGTTGGTCTTTCCTGACATTTTTTAGTTGCATCCCACAGCCAAAGGTATGGTCCACAGAGAGCTTCCAAAGCATCAGAGGGATCTCATTGTTAAAAGATATCAGTCAGGAGAAGGGTACAAAAGAATTTCCAAGGCATTAGATATACCATGGAACACAGTGAAGACAGTCATCATCAAGTGGAGAAAATATGGCACAACAGCGACATTACCAAGAACTGGACGTCCCTCCAAAATTGATGAAAAGACGAGAAGAAAACTGGTCAGGGAGTCTACCCAGAGGCCTACAGCAACATTAAAGGAGACATATTGGATAAATGGGATAAACCCTAATTTTGTAGGCAATTATGAATATATGGTGCTGGTTTCAGTTTGTGCTAAAAATTAATCCTATCTGTAAAAATGGCCCCTTTATTGGAGCTCCCTATAGATCATATCACTTCTCTGTCAGAGTTTGAAATAAGGGGTGGGCGTGTCCTAACGGTCCCTGCCAGAAGCACAGTAGGAGGGGGAGAGCCAATCACAGCCCTGCAGTCACACAAGCACAGACAGGCTTCAGTTCCCTATCAGGTCAGCCTAGCTGCTGATTGGTTCCTATCCTACATTGCAGTGTACTGAGGGCCACCGGCTCCCCAGCTCATCCAGAGAATTCAGCCAGCAGGAAGTGAAACGGATGGGCGGGGCTAGTGGGGTTTTGGGCGAATTTCTCAGTCCAAAACACAACTTTTTTAGCACATTCCTTCTATATCTAGAGGAGTATAATTCACTGGTACATTGTTAATTTTTATAGGATATGTCTCCTTTAAAGGAGCTGCAGGAACATCTGGCAAGTACTGGCTGTGCGGTACATGTGACAACAATCTCCCGTATTCTTCATATGTCTGGGCTATGGGCTAGAGTGGCAAGACGAAAATCTTTTCTTACGAAGAAAAACATCCAAGCAAGGCTACATTTTGCAAAAACACATCTGAAGTCTCCCAAAAGCATGTGGGAAAAGGTGTTATGGTCTGATGAAACCAAGGTTGAACTTTTTGGCCATAATTCCAAAAAATATGTTTGGCGCAAAAACAATACTGCACATAACCAAAAGAACACCATACCCACAGTGAAGCATGGTGGTGGCAGCATCATGCTTTGGGGCTGTTTTTCTGCAGCTGGAACTGGGGCATTAGTTAAGATAGAGGGAATTATGAACAGTTCCAAATACCAGTCAATATTGGCACAAAACCTTCAGGCTTCTGCTAGAAAGCTGAACATGAGGAGGAAATTCATCTTTCAGCATGACAACAACCCAAAGCATACATCCAAATCAACAAAGGAATGGCTTCACCGAAAGAAGATTAAAGTTTTGGAATGGCCCAGCCACAGCCCAGACCTGAATCCGATTGAAAATCTGTGGAGTGATCTGAAGAGGGCTGTGCTGTTTCTGTAAAGAAGAGTGGGCAAATCTTGCAAAGTCAAAATGTTCCATGCTGATAGACTCATACCCAAAAGGACTGAGTGCTGTAATAAAATCAAAAGGTGCTTCAACAAAGTATTAGTTTAAGGGTGTGTACACTTTATTTTAGTTTTTTTGGTTTTCTTCCCTCCACCTAAAAGATTTCAGTTTGTTTTTCAATTGAGTGGTACAGTTTATAGGTCACATTAAAGGTGGAAAAAGTTCTGAAATGATTTATCTTTGTCTCATTTTTGTACAGCACAGGAACCTGACATTTTATCATTATATTGTAGACTTTTTATATCCACTGTATCTCGCCAGACACTAGAAAATTTAAATGCACTTACTTTAAATGGGGAATCATTTGGGTAATGAACATGAGATTTAGCCAATCATTAAACCATTATTAAATGTAAATACAGGTGTCATGGGTTGTATAGACCTCCTTTTTTTTCTGAGAGTAATAGCATTGTCATGCTTCATGGCTCAGAGTATATTTATATGCTGCATAACTATTACTGCATTTAGACCACAGTAATCTGAGATGCAATCAGAAACCAACTGTTTATATCTGCAAAATTATAAATCCCCAAATGAGTGGATCTTCTCCCAATATGCACACCTGCAGTGGGTGGCATTGGACCAATTCAATAATTTGGCCCTAGGGCAAAATAATTGAATTACAACGGCGGGCATAGGCACCATCGGATCAAGGACCGCATCAATGAGCAGATGCAGTCACCGATCCAACCGAAAATCAAATCTTCCCTATCGAGATCTGGCTAATTTAAAGGAGGATGCCCAGACATGGGCAGATGACCTTGCCGAATTGGTTTGAAGGGCCCGAATTGGCAGCACCTTACTTATCAAAGTTACTTAGCTGAGTGACTGGGATATACAGTATATAGTTAAGTGGATAGGCTATATAAAGTTAGGCAACTACTACAAATGAAAAGTTTATGAAAATATAAATAACAATATTATGATTTACCTCCCCTTCTATATTTTCAATAATCTAGAATCTTGTATTATACCAAGATCACACTGATACAATATAACTGTTTGTGAGAAATGTAATCGATACATGTAAATACTTTATATTTTTCCATATATACATGCCGTAAGAACCACTGTTCACCTCTGTGTTCCAAAAATAAAACTTTTTAACATGTCAGGCCTGATTTTTAGTCTCACTTCACCCCTGTTTTGCAACCAAAAGGAAGTGTTTATTCAGCTCTCACTATCCAGCTGCCTGGTATATTAAGTGTAAACCTGGAAATATATTGGAAAACTGAGAAATGTTTCAGACAGTTATAAAGAATTTTGAAGAACAGAACATGTTTTTAACATTAATAATAAAGCATTATGATAACACAAGCGTGCCATCATATGTTTCAGTACAAATAAAATGGATGTACATTATACTTGTTGTCTGTATGTTAAGCTTGATATAAAACTCAGAATTAAATTGTGGAGGAGCATGAATGTGCTGAAGATTTATGGGGCAGATTACTACAGATGGAACGATTACTACAGATGGAAAGATTACTACAGACCCCTTTATGTAAGAGGTATTAAGGGGCTAATTTCACACTGATAAATCTGCCCCAAAATATCAGGAAAACAAACTCTGCAAAGAGACAGCATCCTGCATGAAACTTATGGTTTTGAACAATGTAGTGTCATCAGCAAAAACAAATAGCAATTTTAATGCTCACCTTCAGATTATTAATAAGCGAGCTAAAAAACAAAGGACCTAGGATTGACCCCTGTAGTACTCCACTACCAACACTGATTTAATTACAAAATTTTCCATTTATCACCACTCTCTAATTTATCCTCTATCCAAGTACAAATATTGTGCCAATATCTTTTTAATTTTACCATTAACCTTCTGTGTGGTACTGTATTAAATAGTTACATAGGGTTGAAAAAAGACCATCAAGTTCAACCCTTCCAAGTAAACCTAGCACACACAAACCTATACTGACCTATCTATACACTCACATACATAAACTATATAAACTAACATCAATACTAACTGTAGATTTTATGGTTTATGGTGGTTTACATGTGTGAACATTGTATGTATCATTGAAATAATTAAAGTAATGTATCAGTGTTTACACATGTGGCAAAACTATACCAGACAACTAATTCAATCCAGAATATGCCATCCTTGCAACAGTATCTGGATAAACTGGCACTGTGGACGGCTACATGGCAGGTGAAATTCAATTTTGAAAAATATGTATAGTTATGCACCTGAGATCTAAAAATATGCAACCTCTTTATTCTCTTAATGGGACAAACTTAGCTGTATCAAGTAATGTCTGTAAACAGCGTTAAGGGCCAGCAAGGTTCTGTTCTGTATTAAAAGGGATATAGGTTTAAGGGAGGAAAGGATTATTCTCAATTTTATAAATGAGCAGTAAAGCCCATCTAGAATTTGCAGTGCATGGGTATGGAAGGTCTCATTTATGAAAGGTTTGATAAGTTGGGATTGTTTACACTGGACAAGTGGTGCTTAAGAGGAATAGGATAACTGTGTATACAAGGAGCCCATAAAATAAATTCCCTAATGCTTTATTCACTGGTAGCAAATTTGAGCAGATGCAAGGACATCCATTAAGATAAGAAGATAGGAAGTTTAAACTTAAATATACAAATATGTATTTTTTTTTTTTTTTTTGCTACATTTAGGAGAATAGCAAAAATCAAGTGGGTTGTTTTTTCTCGTTTTGATAAAAAAAAAAACAACTCTAAGCAACATGAAGGCAAAAAAACTGCCAGAATATACTCGACAAGTAAAAGCTGCCAAGTTTCTATAGAAGTCAATGGAAATTGTCTCAAAAAACGTTATTTATTTATTTTCTCAGTTTATGAAAACATTTGAGATTTTTAGCCTCATTGAAAATGAATGGAACAATATGATTTTCGCTTATGTGTGACAAAAAGTTTTTGGTTCAAGCTTCTTCTTTAATAAGTTAATGCTTGATGAAAAAAAAAAAAATCGGTCGCTTTATTTTTTTCTATGTTTCCCCATTCACCATGTCCTTAAGTAAATATGTTTATGTAAAGTGAATGTATTTCTAAGAGAATGATGGGCATTTGTGAAGGCAACATATGGAGCAGATCTGCATAGTGTATCTGCATCTATAACTTTGAGACCAAGAAGGCACCATTATTTTATTTATTTCATTTCTAATTCCTTCATATCTATAATTTGTTGTTTCAGGGGCTTTGCAACTACCACTATAATCTCTCCTACTACCTTCCTTTTTGAAGCCTTTTCACAATTTATAGAGAAGAACATAAAGTTCAGATTCCAGGCAAAAGGATTCAATTGGAATTATATGATAAAATGTGAGCTAATAAGAGTTGTATCTGTTAATCACAGAAATGCTAGATTTTAAAAAAAAAATGGTTTGCAACAAAAAATTAATTCAGAATTAACAAGCATAGGTCTGGAAAAGTATTTTACAACATTAATAGCTTATTCCAAACCCCTGTGGAAGCAATCTGCCAAAGCTGAATTCATTCAGTTTTAGAAACCAGTAATGGATTTCTAGAAACCAACCCAGAAAACATATAAAATAACTAGCTGTGAGACTGAGTCATAGAGGACTGATTGAATCACCAAAATGAGCTTTATAAATGTTTTAAATACAGCATGTTACCAGAAAATATTTATAAGATACGGATACAACAGACTAGGCATAGTGTTAATGTGAGAAAGAAAAGGTGTTTTTTTTTGTAATTGGACAATTTTGTGCCTGGCACACTGCACTGCACACCGTATTTGCTGTTTAAAAGAATGGTGTGCTGTGTGCTTCAAATTAAATATTATTGTAATCTCTACTCCATCTGTATCCAAAACACTGTCAGTCATTCATAAAGGTGACAGTTTAAACTTCTTTGAAGATGACACTTCTTTCTGCACCAGATTTTTGCCAAAATACAGCTTTATGAATGCATGTGTTTTCATAAGGTGTCCAACTGCAATAAAGTGGACTTTTTGTTTATATATATATATATATATATATATATATAATCTTTTCTTTTTGGAATTCCTGACACAGCAGTTATGGCATGGAAAGATGGAAAGAGAGCAATGAATTATTTGGTTCTGACACTGTGGGGCTGATTTACTAACCCACGAATCCGACCCGAATTGGAAAAGTTCCGACTTGAAAACGAACATTTTGCGACTTTTTCGTATGTTTTGCGATTTTTTCGGATTCTTTACGAATTTTTCGTTACCAATACGATTTTTGCGTAAAAACGCGAGTTTTTCGTATCCATTACGAAAGTTGCGTAAAAAGTTGCGCATTTTTCGTAGCGTTAAAACTTACGCGAAAAGTTGTGCATTTTTCGTAGCGTTAAAACTTAAAAGGTGCAAAGTTTCGCGTAAGTTTTAACGCTACGAAAAATGCGCAACTTTTCGCGTAAGTTTTAACGCTACGAAAAATGCGCAACTTTTTACGCAACTTTCGTAATGGATACGAAAAACTCGCGTTTTTACGCAAAAATCGTATTGGTAACGAAAAATTCGTAAAGAATCCGAAAAAATCGCAAAACATACGAAAAAATCGCAAAATACCGATCATTACGAAAAAAACGCAATCGGACTCATTTCGACCCGTTCGTGGGTAAGTAAATCAGCCCCTGTGTGTCTAGCACCCTAGGTTGCCCACACTGTTAAGCTTATCTAAAGGAGTGAATTGCTGTTTTTATGGTTCAATTTTATGAGCTAAGTATGCTTCAAGTCAGAGGACCACTGGTTAGTTAAACTAACAAAAAATAAGGATTTGACCGGGGCATTCCTGCATTGGGTCACAATATGACAGGGCAGCATTGTGAAGAGTGTGGTCAATAGTTACAATCTCTTACAATGAGAACCTATAGCATTACAAGTATTTTTTCATGCACAGTTATTTAATGGTGTAATGTATTATCAACTGTCATAAATGCTGGGTTTTATTATTTTTTGAAATGTTATACAAATTTAGGTTGCATAAGTCACTCTTTCATTTAGTTTAATAAGCTTGTAAATGTACAGTATGTCCCATATAGTCTGAGCAGCCTTCACCACAAAATAAATATTATTTTTTTTATGTGGCTACTGCAGATAGGGTTTTTGTAGTCTCCATGGGCTACTTAGTAGTAAAGAATTTTCCTATTAAGATTCTCCAGATTCTTTGCATTTGTCCACGTGAATGGTCTCTTTCAAGGCATTTAAGTCCAAAAACATCTGTAGCTTTCACCATCTTTAATATACGCTGCAATTAATTATTTTCTTGTGCTTTTTTTCAGGGTGTGTTGGGTTCACCATATGACAGGAATGTGGGTGTACCCCCTTCTGGAGTACATCAGTCCAGGAGCAAAAATTGTCTTCTTTATCATAGTGACTGTTGTTATTAACATGTTTTATATTCTGGGAGAGAAACTGAACAACTTCATTTGGGAAGCAGAAAAATGTAAGTTATTTAGATAGGGATCTATTTGTATTTGCAGGCTTTTAACTTGATAATTGCAGAAAGAAACAATCATTATACTTATTATTTGTCTACTTTTCTTAATCATAAAACATCACAGTGTTGCTTTAATTTCCCTGTTTGGCCTGTTTAGCTCACAAAATAGCAAATATATTTTTTGGAAATAAAAAAAGCACAAAGTATGTCCAGCACAAGCCCTATCCATTGAGTAGGGTATACTACACCTTTAAGATTGTTTCCTTATTGGAAACTGATAAATGCCTATCTATGCAGGAAGCCATTACATTTATTCCTAGAATCAGATTTTGGAGAGTCTTACCCTTGTTCTGGATAACAGCAATAATTTACTTGTAATGGCAGTCTGCAGATGTATATTACCATGTAGCATCCAAAAGGTACTGACAACATGCATTCATCATGACTTCCCTGTTAAAGTGAAAGTAGTTGGACAGTATACACAAAATCCCAGAAATGGCAGGGAGGAAGAAGTGTTAATCTTAAGTAAGCATGGCACCTAATGACCCCAGAGGTAATAGACACATTAAAAGTCACACATAATAAGATAACAATCTGTATTTGCCAATACAGCCAGCAAATGTTAAAAACCCTAAAGGCTGTGGCACACAGGGAGATTAGTCGCCGCACGACAAATCACCGCACTGCATATGCCATCCCACTGGCAATTTACATTTTAGCCGGTGAGATGGCATTTCGGGAGATTAGTCGCCCGCGACAAGGGAGATTTCTTGCACAGCGACTAATCTCCCCGTGTGCCACAGCCCTAACCCATAAAACAATTAACAGACACCACTTGTGGGGTGGGGCCCTCCCTCCAACCTAAACACACCTATAAACAGAATTGTTATGAACACCAATATGTAATAATGTTGAATTAGAAGTTCAGTCCAACTATAGTGCACAACCTTGGTCACAGATTTTATTGGCGTTATAGAGAAAATCCACAAGAAGAAGAGGTGCTCACTTGATTTTTCTGCAGGTGAGTCCAATGCAAGGATACTATAGCTTTTATGGATGCTATATACAATCGATCACTCTTTTAGCAACAAATAAAGCTTATTGGCAATATTTTTGTTAAACCCATGCTGCAGATTTTTGGACATGAAAACATACTATATAGAACCCGCAATATTTCTGTGCTGGAGCATACTTTTTAATTAATGAACTAATCTACTTGATTAAAACAAAACTAGAGGAGAGAGGCTTTATTTATGAACATAGCAATTTGCACTTTATTTTATTACAAGATGCCATTTCCAGCATGACAACTGTTATGTAGTTAAGTGTAGTATGCCAATTGGATGGTGCCATAAAGCTATTGTTACCTTGCCAACTCAAACCCTTTGGTTTCCAAATAAGAGTGACATATCATCACAATGCATATATGATTTAAGTGAATTAAGGACCAATAACAAGGTAACAAGATAATGGGCCCTTAAAAATCAAGAGTGACATCAGTGCCAATCTATGGTACATTTTCATATTTATTTAGAACCCAAAAAGTGGCAAGTGACCTATTAAAGGACAAGGAAAGGCTAAGTCACTTGGGGTGCCAAAATGTTAGGCACCCCCAAGTGACTTAAATCGCCTACCTTTTACCCCAGGCTGGTGCCCCTGTTCAGAGAGAAAAGCACCATCCCAGGGTAGTTGCAGTACTTCCACCTTCCTGCTTCACTCGCGCGCATTCGCAGTAGAGTGAAGAAGCCGAACTTAAATTATAAAGTCGGCTTTTCACTCTAATGCGCATGTGCCGGTCCTGGGAATTTGCTGGCAGAACGAAGCTGGAAGGAGGAAGCACTCGCTACAACTACTGGTTGTACAACTACTGGCTGGTGCAGTTTTCTCCTAACAGGGGCACCAGCCTGGAGTACAAGGTAGGTGATTTAAGTCACTTGGGGGTGCCTAACATTTTGGCACCCACAAGTGTCTTAGCCTTTCCTTGTCCTTTAAATGGGCTAGATTGTTTGAACTTACTTGACACATGAAATATCCTGTTGCAGGCTTGCATCTGGAATGCTCATTAAATCATACTTCATGTTGAGGCTTGAATGGAACCGCTATTAGGGTATATTTTTCCTTCAGCTCTGTGCTCCTCTAAATTCAATAATATCTTGCCAGGCAAATGGTATTGGGCTTCTAAAAAACATCTGTTGAAAGATTGTAGCCATTCCCAAGAGTTATGAAAAGATGACTTAAACAGACATTACACTGAGTATTTTACTTAGGTAAGAAACACTGCCTCTGCCAGCCAGACAAATAGAAAGCAAGTCAAAATGTTATCTTGTTATATGATTAATATTTAATCAAGGTCAGTAAACTGTTGAATAGGTTTTACAGTACAGTGTACTATGCCCTCATAGTACCTAACAAAAGATGCAATATTTAGTTCAGCAACATCAACTCCTGTATTCATCATGAAAAATACCAATAATATTAACTCTATTGAAGGAATTTACAAAAGTGGTGATTTTAAGACAAAACAAAACTGGAGATAGATTTACGGAATTTTCCACCTTAGTCACAAACTCCAAGTCATCTCCACTTTTGTGAATCTGTCTTTTACACAGACGGTTTTCAGATTTTGTCTTTTAAATTTTGTTGTTTAAATCTTACCAAATCATTTTTCTGAATTTGTCTTTAACGCTTAAATCTGTCTGTGTGCCATCAAATCCAGTCCCACATCTACATGAGAAAATAAGGATTTTGCCAGCAGGATTTTGCATTTTATTTGTTAGTCAGGGGCATTTTCTGAAAGGTCATTTTAGTTTGCCCTGGAAAACTATACATCATTTTTTTCAGGACAAGCTGTGTTTTCTAATTTTTCTACATTTTTGTGTAATTCCAATTCTGTAAAAAGATTTAAGAGTCTAAATACCAAAAAAAAAAAGAAATTGCCATTTTTGCATAATATAGGGATATGTATGTCAAAAATGTTTTATTTATTTTGTGGAAATGCAACAGAGAGAAGAAATCTTCATGTCTCATGATGGAGATTTCTGACTTGTATGTGTCAAAACTTAGTACACTACAACATTTCAAAACAACACCAAAGAAATCAACATCCTGTATTTCATCTGACAGAGTTACACTGAGCTTTACTCCATTTTGGAAATGGCGGGGAAAATGTTAAAATCCCCTCTGAATTTTGTTTAAAAGACAAATTCACAAAAGTGTGTGTAAACTGTATTTCTTTCACCAAAAACTAAAAAGTGACGGTTGAGTTGAAATTTAGGCTGATTTCTATTTGTGAATATAGAGAAAGTGTTTTACACTCGTTTTACCACCACTTTTAATCCAAAAAAGGGCTATCTCCACTTTTGTGAGTTTCCCCCTATCAATCAGGCCTAACGGCAATTGCGATTTACATTAAAAGTAAGGTACCTTGTACACAGGCTTTACTGTACCAGCCTCCAGGCACAACCTGTATTGGTAATTAATAAAGACCAGTCTGAAGAATTTAAACAGAATTGTTTTGCGGCAACTATAGTTAGCTGTGTTTAAATCTGTGTCTTTTAGGTGATGCACTAAGAGATAAAAGACCAAAGATGGACTGAAGCACGTAAGAATAAACTGAAAGAAATTATGCTAATCTCAAGAATTGGAAATGCCAAGAGTGTGTGTCTTATCTATTACAAAAATAAGAAGATTCTTTTTCTCAAACTGTTTTGTTCAGCCCTTTACTACAAAGAAGCACCATAGAAAGAGAGCAACACATAAGCAACAACAAGTGAATAGTGCTGCTGTACTTCTTCACCCATACAATAATCATATGCTATCACAGATACATAATTTCTATATTGGCAAGCCACCTAAATAGCCTAAGTAACATTTACTCTTACTGTTTCTATTTATAAAATAGTGTAAAAAATAGCAAAGGTGAATAAATACTTTCGGAACTGTCAAAAATAAATATAAATATATTTTTTTTTCACAAACATACCTTATTACACAGACTGAAAGTAAACCATGATAGTCTGCCTGGCTCACAGTGACCATTTTCCCCATGCTTTTAGGCTTACAAAGTGACCCAACACTTCCCTCACCATGTTCCATTTTGAAGCGATGGAAAAGAGGCGCTTGCGAGGGGACATGATTACTCTGTACAAGTACATTAGAGGGGATTATAGGCAGTTGGGGGATGTTCTTTTTTCCCATAAAAACAATCAACGCACCAGAGGTCACCCCTTTAGATTAGAGGAACGGAGCTTCCATTTGAAGCAGCGTAGGTGGTTTTTCACGGTGAGGGCAGTGAGGTTGTGGAATGCCCTTCCTAGTGATGTGGTAATGGCAGATTCTGTTAATGCCTTTAAGAGGGGCCTGGATGAGTTCTTGATCAATCAGAATATCCAAGGCTATTGTGATACTAATATCTACAGTTAGTATTAGTGGTTGTATTTATAGTTTATGTATGTGAGTGTATAGATTGGTAGGTGTGGGTTAGGTGTGCTGGGTTTACTTGGATGGGTTGAACTTGATGGACACTGGTCTTTTTTCAACCGTATGTAACTATGTAACTATGTAATTCTAGAACTTGAAGGCCCTCTGCTAAAGAATCTATGCACAACCCAGTATGGAAAGCAGAATGTCTCTTCACGGTGGAACAAGGCAGGGAGGGGCTGCAATACGCAGTACGACTAAGGGGGGTGGGGGGGGGGTTGGACACCATGTATTATTAAGTATTATGGTTTGTTTTTAATCTGTAAAATCAGGTATGTCTGTGTAACAAACATTTGTATTTTTGAAAGTTTATAGTGTTTATGCACTTTTTCTACAATTGCACATTTGGGTATATATATATATGTGTTCGTTGCTCACACTTGCATTCAGTTCATGTTTTTTCTGGTTTCTCAGAAAAAACGAAGGTGATCTTTTTTATGCTCTAAGGCTGATGCCACACCAGGCATATGGCGTATATTTTCGGCAAGCAGAAAAAACGAAAATATGCACCATACCCACCATATGTGCCCTACCTGTGCCTGCATGAATAAGATACGCTCAGGTGCAGGCCCATGTAGCTGATATCCGCATAAAAGCGCAAGAGAATGCAAAGTATTTTGGCTACATGTGCCTGCATCCGAGTGTATCTCATTCATTCGAGTGCAGACACAGGTAGGAGCCTATGCCACACCAAGCGTATGGCATATATTTTCGGCAAGCGAAAAAATGCTTACCGAAAATATCACCCATACACATAGGGGGAGATTTACTAATCCATGAACAGTCTGAAGGCGTCCGAATGCATTTTTTCGTAATGATCTGTATTTTTGCGACTTTTTCGTCGCCGCGCGACTTTTTCGTATGTCCCGTGATTTTTTCGTTGCCGGCGCGACTTTTTAGTATATTTTCCACTACTTTTTCGTCGCTGTCGCAAAAATATCAGATTGTTTTTTCCGCCGCTTACTATATTTCAATACGAAAAAATCGAGACAACGACGAAATAGTCACGCAAAATACGATAAAGTTGCGACGGCGACTAAAAAGTCGCGAAAAATCATGACGGCGATGAAAAAGTCGCAAAATTTTCGTTTTCAATACGATTTTTTCCCTTTTGGGATTCGGATTCGTGGTCTAGTAAATCTGCCCCTTGGTGTGGCATCAGCCTAAGAATGGTAAAATCATACAGATCAGCTGCAATGGGTAATCAAATTTCTCTGCTCAAGACACTGTAGAATAAATCACTTCATTTCATCATAAAATAATTTGAAGGAGGAATGCAGAAAGCTGTCAATTTGTAAAAAAAAACCTGCATTACTGTGAATTCTACCTATTAATGCACTATTCAGATGCCTTCTATTTTATTCTCTTGCAGTATGATAAGAGTAATCCCATTTACAAATAGACAACTTAAAGTACACTGTACTTTCCTTTGTTTACTATAAATAGTTTGGTTTTTATCTTTTGAGATGTTACAAATTATGGTATACCTCTTATTGTATATGATCTTTTATTAATGTGATCATAAGTGTATATTTACGAATAAAAATGACCACTTCCGTTCTTGGATCTAAATTTTTCTGTCATAGTTTTGCTGTGGTGAAGTGAATGAGGATGCAGCTGCATTGACTGATGTTGTGCCATGCCAAAAGGCATAGAATGGCAGTCACAGAAAACTTTCCAAATGGAACAAGCCATGTACTTTTTATGTTAGGCTAATGCCACACGAGGCGGATATTTTCGGCAAGCGTAAAAGCACTTGCTGAAAATTCCGCCCTACGCCTCCTACATGAGCCTGCAATGAGATACGTTCGGGTGCAGGCACATGTAGCCGATATACCCATGAAAATGCGAGACTTTGCATTATCTCGCGTTTTCATGCGTATATCAGCTACATGTGCCTGCACCCAAACGTATCTCATTAATTCGGGTGCAGGCAGGAGACGTAGGGCGGAATTTTCAGCAAGTGCTTTTACGCTTGCCGAAAATTTCCACCCTACTCCTCGTGTGGCATTAGCCTTAAGGTGGCCATACACTGTAAGATCCGCTCGTTTGGATTGGGCTGATTTACATAGCAAATAATTCACTCTACCATTTAAAATTTTATTCTTGAGCCAACAAATATGTTTTTTTTTAGTTGTAATATTGGTGTGTAGGCAGTCATCTCATTGTCTGAGTTTTCACAAGGAGCCAGCACTATACATTAGAACTGCTTTCACGTAACCTATTGTTTCTCCTGCTCCCATGTAACTGGAGGAGTCCCAAGCCAGACTTGGATTTCTTACTATTGAGTGCTATTCTCATATCTACTGGGAGCTGCTATCTTGCTCCCTTCCCATTGTTCTGCTGATCGGCTGCTGGGAGGGGGGGTTATATCATTTAAACTTGCAGCTCGGCACTAAAGTGTGACTGAAGTTTATCAAAGCACAGATCACATGGCTGTGGCACCCTGGGAAATGAAGAATATGGCTAGCCCCATGTGAAATTTCAAAACTAAATATAAAAATATGGACTTCAATGCAGGATTCTACTGGAGAAGCTCTATTAACTGATGTATTTTGAAAAAAACATGTTTTCCCATGACAGTATCCCTTTAAATATTTATTCTGGGGGTATAGTTTTCCTTTAACGCATTACTACTTGATGAGATGTTTTTTACTATAATCAGAAGTGCATGAGCAGATATATCTTCTTTTGACAAAAATTTTAAAAAGATCCCTCTCAAACTGTGGATGGTGTGAAGTCAAAAGCAAAAAGTCCAAAGAATTTTAGTGTGACTCTAGTTAGTGTGAGAAACTCTGAAGAATAATAGAAAAGAGTGGGAATATGGGGAATCTGATTTTTTGAAGGAGAATGCAAGTCAAAATTTAAAAAGTATACTGCCCAATAGTCCTCCTGTTGTTTAGTAAAAACGCCACACTTTTGGCTCACCTAATCAAATATTTACTCAGTCACACTTACTTCACATTTTCTAGAACAGGCAGCCATCTCTAAAAAGGTATTCTCCCTTCCTTTCCCTCCTTGCTTCATACTGCAAATGTGTTTCATTTCTTCCCCCCCTCCCCTCTGGCAGATCCGCTTCTGATTGGCTGGTGGGCATGTGTAGCTCAGAACAGCAGACAGGATCAAGTTACACACATGCTCAGAGAATAGGAAGGCTGCCGCTGGCAGCCTACAGGAAGGGGAGAGAGATTTCAGTGATGTCACTGTAGTCTTCACACTGCTGCAGGCTGCCAGCACCATATCTCAGAGAAGCAAGCAGGGATCTGGGAATTTAGATATGCAGTAAGTACTTAAAAATAATGCCTTTAGACTTACTTTTAATTTATATTAACCTTTCATTGTCCTTTAAGGGATTTAAAGCAGAGTCAACTTTTAGTATGTTATAGCATGTCCTATTTGTAGTAACTTTTCAACTGCTCTTCATTTTTTATAATTTTTTTAGTTTGCCCTCCTGTTTTCAAATGGGAGTCCTTGACCCAAAGAGAAAAAAGCTATTCCTGCCTGAGGCTACAGTTTTGTTATTGTCAAGTTTTATTATTCATCATGCTATTTAGACCCTCTACTATTCATTTTCTAGTTTCTCACTAAAACTACTTAAAAGTATTAAGAACCACATTATATGTCTTGGCATTTAAAAACTACAAGTTAGAGGGGACAGAAGCTGCTTTTAAAGAATGGAAATACTACAGCAAATGAAGTAAATCAGCAATCAGGAAGGCAAAAAATAGAAACAAGGAACTGATTGCCTTGCAGGCTCTAAAAAAAGGTTGTCAGTGGTACATTGTCTACCCGGAGTAGGATTCCTAATGGGGTCCCACAGGATTCTGGATTGAGTCAACTTTTATTTAATTCATTAAAGGAGAAAGAAAGGTAAAAGTTAAAGTTAAAGTAAGCTTTATCAGAAAGGTCTATGTAAATACAGCCATAAGCACTCACAGAAACTCTGCATTGAGCCTTCTATCAAAAGATTTGTTGTGTCTGTTTTCCTCTGCCAGAGACACACAGCTCTCTGCTCTCTCCCCTCTCCTGCTCCCCCCTCCCTCAAGAATGCTAAGAACTCACTCCCCCCCACTTAGGAATGTGTGATCTGAGCCAATCAGCAGGAAGCTGACTCATAGTCTAACTAACTGAGCATGTGCACCAGTCTTGCTCTTGGTGCAGTGAGGGATTATAGGAACTTTCTTTACAGTTTGGCTGAATGGGAGAAATATGGGGAGACTTAAGGGATTAACTCTTTATTAGCCTTTCCTTCTCCTTTAATGACTTGGGTGTGGACATTGTAAGTAATATATCTGTGTTTTCTGGTCACACAAGATTATGCAGGCCAATTAATTTTATCCAGGATGTGGCATCCTTGCACCAAAAGCTAACAAAACTCTCAATCTGGGTAGCCAAGTCTGTTGATAAATGTAAAGTTATGCACCTGGGATTTTAAAATATGCAAGACATTTATAGCTTTATTAAGATTAATCCTTTCTAGAAAAACACCTAGGGGTGCTAATAAATTTGACTTAATAATAAATTTGTCTGTAGCAAGCAATGCCAGTCAGCAGATGTAAGGGCAAACAAGGTTTTAAGCTGTATTAAAAGGAGTATAGATTTGTGGGAGGTCAAACTTCTCATTTACAAAGCACTACTAAGACCCATCTAGAATATGATGGTTAGGCAGGTTTTTCAGACAAAAAGTTTGCGCTTGATGAACCTGTGTTTTTTTTTTTTTTACCTATAGTACTATGTTGTTGTCTTACCTGCTAGTAACAGCCTTTTCTTTTTCTATTACCTTTCCTAGAAAAGAAAGGTTTAAGATCTGTGACTCACACATTTTAATTATATAAATGTTGGGCTTGGGTCAAGGTTGCAGGTGGTTGGGCAGTGTCATTTAAAGATTTTAATAATTTCTTAACTAGTACTATTGAATAATGGGAATTTGATTTGATATTTACTACCCATGCATTTTATTTGTTATTTACTGTGTGGGGATGTAATTTGATATATACTTGAGAACTTGAGTCAGTGAGTTTTCAATTTTAATTTCAGCCAGAATTGAAGTCACCTTTCAGCAAAGTAAGGAGCAACACCTCCCTGTGAAAAGCATTTGTACATAAATACATAGGTGGAATCAGCCATGAATTGTATGTATTCTATGTCTTGTTTGTTTTATTACTCTCATGGAATTATGAAACTAAGGGGGTTCAGCAGAGAAAAGCAAATGGTTTGACCTGGATAGGTGCAATAGCACCCAATGTGGAAACAACAATTTTGTTAGATAGGTCAACTAGTAAGTTGGGGTCCTTCTTGTGGGTAGGTTAGTGATCCCCAACCACTGGCTTGGGAGCAACATGTTAAAGCAGGTACTTATTTTTAAATTCCTGTCCTGCAGGAAAGTTTTTGAAGCATAAAAACCAGGTGTACTGCCAAACAGAACCTCCTGTAGGATGCCAGTCCACATTGAGGATACCAAATAGGCAAACATAGCCCTTTTGGACACCCCAGAAACATTTTTTTCATGCTTTTGTTCATGCATTTACATTTGAATGTTGCTCACTGGTAAAAAAAAAAAAAAAAGGTTGGGGATCCCTGCTCTGAAATGACCATTTTCTTACAAGTTAGTCTTTTATAAGTTCTGTATTTTGCATTGTTTTAACTGGAAATATTGTACCAAAGTGCACAAGATAGTGGGCTGTCCAAACAACAGGGTTTATAGCTGTGCTAGTGATTTTGAGGCCTAAATAGAACACAAGATCAAGTGTGTGGCCTTTTCTATTTACAGATGTTACTGCTTGGGTGAATCCCAGCCCAGTCATAGGCAGGAGGAGTTGTTAGCCAAACTGTGAGAGTCAGTAATACATCTTTCTTCTACAAACTACCAAACTACAAAGCTATGCTAAACCTTGCGGTTTTTCAGAAATTTCTGAAAATTGTCACAAAGCTTGCATTTTACTCCATTATATACCCCACATTTTTTAAAGTATCAACATAAGACATCCTAATTATGAAAGTCAGGGTTCTACTGAACAGTTTGATGCTCAATATGCATAGAACTATGTGGTGTACAGAGGCACCAAATTGATATATAGCATGGACAAGGACAAGTAACAAAGAACAATGTTAAATGCAATAAAATCATGAAAATCCAAAACAAAACCACTATCTAGTGCAGGGGTGGGCAAACTTTTTGGCTCAGGGGCCACATTGACTTACAGACGGCCCGGGCCGGGCCTGGCCGGACCAGCGTTATGCCCAGGGCCGCCATTAGAAATCACGGGGCCTCTCAGCTCCCACCCAGCATCCTGCAGCTCCCCACCCCAGCATCCTTCAGCTCACCCCCAGCATCCTCCAGCTCCCCCCTCAGGATCCCACCCAGTATCCTCCAGCTCCACTCCCCAGCATCCTGCAGTTCCCCCCAGCATCCTTCAGCTCCGCCCCAGCATCCTTCAGCTCCCCCCTCAGCATCCTACTCAGCATCCTGCAGCTCCCCCCAGCATCCTTCCCATCATCCTCCTCCCACCAGCTCCCCCCCCCCCAGCGACCTACAGCTTCCTTTGGCTCCATGCTCCATCCTCCAGCAACCTCCTGCCTCCTCCGGCTGTGTCAGTCCCCCGGCTCCCGCTGCATCTGAAGTTTTACACGGTTGCGCTCCCCGTGCATTCTGACATCACGTGCACGCACGGGGCGCAACCAATCAGGAGTCGGCGGGCCGGATTAAAAAGGTAAACGGGCCGGATGTGGCCCGCGGCCGTAGTTTGCCCACCCCTGATCTAGTGTAATCTGCAGTCAGAATCACAGTTTGAGTATTTTGGCTTGGGCAAATTAGTTTTACAGACAAAATTAAGCAAACAACACCTATGCTGAACTGAAAATTGAATAAAATAACTAAAAATGCACCTAAAGCACAGAAAATGTAATAAAAGCTCCAAAATAACATAAAAAGGGATTGCACAGTGCGGTTAGTGAATACACTATCTAAATGATGCAAAAAAAAAAATCCACAAAATTGTGTGTGTGTGTGTATACTTAGCAAAATGCGTGTTGTGTGCATGTGTGAACAAGTAAGTGTGAGTGCTGTGAATGTGTGAAACCCCCCAAAATGTATGTGTTTAAGTGTAAGTATGAGTATGTATTAGTGTAATAAGTGTGTGTTTGTGTGTGTATGTGATACTAACCTGGTGACAAGGAGGCTGGAAATCCAGAGTAGGAGGAGGCAGGAGGGACCCAGGAACCAGAGTAGTCACACTGGGGGGGGGGGGGGGAGCAGAAATGCAGGCAACAGCAGGCACGTAGTAGCCACTTGCCTGCTGTTGCCTAGGGGCCCTTGGGCGATCGCGCTCTAGGGACCACTTGTTCCCTGTCTCTGCTCGTTTCCTAGGGGCTGAGGAACGAGTGGGGAGCAAAGGAGTGCCTTTAGAAGCATCCTCCGCTCCCAAACCCATAAGTACTGCAGAGTCTATGAACTACATTCTGTGGCAGATCAGTCCTTTTATCCACAGAACGTAGATTCTACCATTTAAAAAAGTTGTTAAATAGGTATGCTAATAGAGGGGTTTGGGATTTCTTTAGTGGTAAAATCTTTGTTAAGTTACTCCAGGTACTCTGTCATTTGTGTTGGTAACTTACAGTCTTGAAGGAAGTGGGTCATCAGTAGTGATGAGCACATTTTTTCGGCAGACATGGGTTTCCTGCAAAATTCTGCATTTCACCATTGGCAAATTTTTCCATGAAACTAGTTGTAGAAATGTAGTTAGAGTGGGAAAAAAGGAGGGGATGTTTTTAGTGAGTATCCAAATTTTGTCAAATTCCGGGGTCATTTTTAGTGAGTATCCATTAAGATCTTACCTATTTTAAAGTATTGCCAGTAGTCCCAAAGATGTAAGAAATTATTTACCCTATCGTGATAATAAAAACTGCTCACCATTAAGAGATCATGTTAGTTTGGAATGGATATACCCATCAATAGGTAACATTATTTGACCTCAGGCATTGTATTATTTTACATCCTCCTAGCGAGAGTTATCAGAGAAATGCAATTAAAAATACTTTGAACCTTGAAAGTCTATCTGTGAAAGGGTCATGGTTTTAGATTTTTGGTTTCATGGTTTTCAGATTTTCTCTTTATTCTCAAAGTAGGTATGGAAAGTCTCAATTATGAAAAAAGACTTCTTGAAGTTGTTTACACTAGAGAAGAAATGCTTAAATGAGAAGGAAAGGCAAAAACTAAGTAAGCTTTATCAGAAAGGTCTATGTAAATGCAGCCATAAGCACTCACAGAAACGCTGCAGTGACTTCTCTGTAAAAAGATTAGTTGTGTCTGTTTTCCTCTGCCAGAGACATGCAGCTTTCAGCTTCCTGCTCCCCCCTGCTCCCCCCTCCCTCAAGTATGCTAAGAAGGAGAAGGAAAGGCTAATAAAGAGTTAATCTCAAGCTGCAGGCATACCTTCAGTTCTCTCAATAGTGCCCTTAAGTCACCCCATATTTCTCCTGTTCAGATGATCAGAAGCCTCATAGGAAAAATGCTGAGCTCTGTAATGAAAGTTCCCACAATGCCTCACTCCTGCACCAAGACCAAGACTGGTGTACATGCTCAGTTTGTAAGACTATGAGGACTGCTGATTGGCTCAGATTACACATTCCTAAGGGGGGGAGGGAGTTCCTAGCATTCTTGAGGGACAAAGACGGACAAAGACGCAGGGAGGGTGACGGGGTGCAGAGGCTGCTTTCTGTGTAGTCTGGGATCAGCTAATAGTAGCCCAGCGGGAGCAGACGGGGGGACGCATGCGCAGTAGAGATGTGAAGGGAAAGGGTATGGGCATCCATTTTTAAAGATGGTGGTGCCGTTCACTGAAACAAATATTTGTAGTAAATGTATCTCTGTTAATCTTTCATTAGGCAAGCCAGAAATATAGCGTTTTACACAGTACTATTTAATAGTGTGCTTAATAGATTTTGACTTTCCTTGTTCTTTAAAGGACATGTAAAGCCTACATTTGCCTACAATGTTTATCAGTTGGGCACGTCTCCCCCACCCAAATGGCATCATTTGTACTGCATATATCCCTTCCACTAGCTACCAATACATTTTCCTAAAGCACATAGCAGCTTTAACCCGGTGGCCATTTTTCCTCTGATACAAAATAAGATACATTTAAATCTGCAAACAGCATACACACACACAGACCATTATTCAGTGTACATTTTATCAAGAATGCAGGCTCACACAGGCAGAACTGTTTTTGATAAAAGGTCTGATTTGTTTGAGCTGAGCTCAGGAGAGGAAGTTAGGAGAAAAAACTTGAAGCAGACAGCTAGAGCTGAGTTTCTATGGGAACCAGCAATGCCATCTCTTCACTGGCTGCTAGACTGGAGGGTGTGTTTAGTAATCTGAGGTGAGAACAACTGAGCATGCCCACAAGCCAGAAGTCAAAGCAAATTCCTGAGGGAGTGGGCCGAGTGGGTTACAGGAGGAGAAGGAAATCTAAGTGATTAAGAAGATGTTGCAGCCTTACTATTAACCTCTGGACCAGTGTTGCAGGTATTGAAAGATTTCAAAGAAGCTGTTCACTGATTACATATTTGTGTGTGGGGTTTACATGTCCTTTAAGAAGGAATATGATAACTCAATATAATGTGACATGCTGTCTGCCTATACTGTCCATGTAATTTTTGGGGGAAATTAGCTATGGTAGTGTCAGGTACTCCCTAGTTTTGAACCTGGGACCTGTTAAGTTGCTCTTCCTCCTGCTTGAGCCACAGGAGGCAAAGCAACTGGGAACCGGCAGTTTATCATTACTCCTTCCCCCTGTCAGTATTACCATTGTCCACACCACCAATCCAGCTGAAGGCAATAGCCCAATTATTCCCTACTACACTGTGTGTTGGATCATTGGCTCCTGAATCCTGTATCTGAATCGTTGCTCTTGAATCCTGTATCTGAATTGTGGCTCTTGAATCCTGTATCTGAATCGTGGCTCTTGAATCCTATATCTGAATCGTGGCTCTTGAATCCTGTATCTGAATCGTGGCTCTTGAATCCTGTATCTGAATCGTGGCTCTTGAATCCTGTATCTGAATCGTGGCTCTTGAATCCTGTATCTGAATCGTGGCTCTTGAATCCTGTATCTGAATTGTGGCTCTTGAATCCTGTATCTGAATCGTGGCTCTTGAATCCTGTATCTGAATCGTGGCTCTTGATTCCTGTACCTGAATCCTGTATTATCTGAATCCTGTTTGAGTTCCTGTCCTATATCCTGCCTTACAAGTTCTGCCTGTTTGTGGACTATGGTTTTGCTTTTGCCATGTATTATAGTTTTTTTTAATAAATCTTTGGTAGTTAACCAGCACACTGGCTTCTGATTTCATAATCAGTGTCCAATCTCTAACAGGTAGGCAGATAAGTATAGGATCTGGAGAACAGAGGCAGGGAAAACAATGCCTTCTGGCAAAAAACACACATTTATTTTGGGCAAACTCTTCCCAACTTAAACATCACAGGAAATAGTTGATCAGCATTACAGCAGAACTTATTCAAGACTTGTCCCCTCTTTGGGACTTACCTTCCAGGGTAACTTTCACAATCTGGAACCTTTTTAGGGTTTCTCACCATCTCCAGTTTCACGCATGCGCTGTGACTCTCACACTTCTGAACACTCTGACTTCTCAATCAGCCCTGCTGACTCTCCCTTCCTGGGATACCAGCTCACCGGCCTCTGGAATGTTTTGGCTTCTCACTAAGCCCTGATGCTTTGGCTCTTGTACACTTGGTCATGGCTCCCTCTGCTCCTTGCAGTGGCAGGCAGCACCCCCAGCCCCTCTTGGAGTTCCTAACACATGCAGGTAGCTACCCTGCTATGTGCCCTGCTTTGAATGACCCCCAGGTGTGGGAACACACCCCTTTTTGCCTCTTCAGGCAGCCACTTAATTACCTGACTGAGAGGGAATATTAACCCTATCTGCACTAGGAATCCTCTTGCAGTTCATATCATCCACCTCAAATGCACACATTCCTGTACATTTTTAGGTAAGTCACAATAAATATATACTGTAAGAGACCATATAATAAACTCTTTAATGCTTTATTTACCTGTACATTTTTCCAGCAGACACAAGGGCATCTATTTATATTAAAAATGGAATTTCCATCTTAATATTTGAAAAGGGATTTTTACAGTGAGAACTGTGAAGCTGTGGAATGCTCTCGCTTAAGTGGTTGTACTGGCAAATACATTACAAGCTTCAAGAAGGGGTTGTAAGGTGTTTTTGCAAGTGTTTACTGAAAATACCTCCTGGTATAAAGCTGATCCAGGTACTGGTCTGATTGCCATGTTGGATTCAGGAAGGAATTGTTTCCCCTTCTGAGGCAAATTGGAGAGGTATCAGATGGGGTTTTTGCCTTCCTCTGGATCAATTAGCAGCTAGGAAGGTTAATGTTGGGTTTATAAAGGGTTGAACTTGAAAGACACGTGTCTTTTTAACCTATGTTACTTTATAATGTCTCTAGGATTCTGTTGATTAGCGCTCTGTGGGGCCTATCAAAATGCCATGCTTCTTCTGGCAAAACTGGTTCTACTTTTTCTGGAATGCCTCTGAAGCTTTGTCTATGGCTTCTATTCTCTAGGTCTCACAGCATGTATTTAAATATGCTAATTGTATACATCACCATCTCTGCAGCAATCAGCACTCAAACAATAACAGCAGGAACAGAAAAATAGCTATTTGATCAGAGACATCTATGCAAACAGACCATAAAAATAAAATGAAAAAAAAAAGCTAACTGGGTGTTTTAACTAGGCTTGGACCTCTGTACTGCTCAGGGCTTGCAAAGTAAACATAGCTTTATGATATGGTACAGTGCTGTAATATATATTTTTCCCTTCAATGGTAAGGTGTTTTTGGACTGCATAAACATACCCTGCATTAAACAAAGGGCAATTTTGAGTGCAACTGCCACCCCTCCTCCCGCCAGGGGGCAATTCTTTTGACACAATTGTGCTGCGCCTGGTGGATTTGCGTGCAATTCATCAAAATTACCGGAACTGTGCACAAATTCTGTTGCAAGTTGGATGTGTTTATGTTTGCTGTAACTACTAGTGTTCAGTGTGTGAGTGATGTCTGTGTAGGTGTGCTGCACCTATTGACACTGGATGTGAAGGGAACCCTAGAGCTACCTCCTGGACAGGGGGTGCCGGTAGCTCCAGGGTTCCTCTGCGTCAATAGGTCCAGTGAACAATTCATAACAGAAGACAGGAAGTACTGAGTGGTGCTGAGCGCAACTATACAGTAGTGCAAGGAGCACATTTTTGATGCAAGTACCTTTGGTGTAAAGTGGTGTTACAAGCAACCAAGTTGCGGGGACTGCAAATGCACTTGCGGATGTACATGAGCCCAGTTTTCTTTATGAAAAACACAAGAAATAGAAAAAAAGCAGCCATTGTGGTCATACTCTCAGAAAGGCTTATTATACACTGTAACTGTGTCTTCCCAGTGGCACGTCCTCCAAGATGGCAGCACCCATAGGCAACACGTGGTTTCCTAGCAACAGAACACCAGCATGTGATGTCATCACGTTGCACTTTGGCACCAAATTCAAAATCAAAAGATAAAATAAAAGACTTTACGCAACATGGCAACTCGCATGGAGGCTGGCAGGCTTGCATAAATCTTGGAAGCCCTACTCTCCCAGATGCCAACCACTCCTTCGGTGTCTGGAAGTTCCCTGGCCGCAGCAGTTTCTCAACCCTGAAAGGCAGCAGCCAAGGAACCTAGTATTCTACCACCTCAATTCTACAACAGGGATCCTTAGGCCTTTAGGTGGTTTGTTAACCAGTGCCTCATCTTTTGCGAATTACAGCCATTTCATTATGCTTCTGAGCATGCCACGGTTGGATACGTCATCTCCATGCAGGAGGGCGGTAGTGATATGGCACTAATAAGTTCAGATATTGCAGTTTTTTTATATTATATTATAATCTAATCGGTAATGATTGTCATTATACTCGTACTTGATGCATGGTAATATTTGTTATAGAATGACTAAATATATTCTGCCAATATTGTTTTGTCTCTTTCATGTTTTAAGGCTGTGGCTAATTATGATTATAGCATATATATATATATATTGGTTGGACTTCATAAAATCTATTTCATGTGTACAAAGGCAAAGCACTGGAATGGGAAAATAATTCTCCCCTTATCAATGATGCCAAAGCCTTTCTCCAGACTTTCTTAACTGGGCCACTGGCCGTGTAGCAGCTGCCTCATCACACCTCATGCAGATACGCCAAAGAAACTGTGGTGCTAGCCAGTACGTCATTGAATTCTGGCTGCGAAGACCACCTTGAAAAATGAGGCATATCTGGCGGTCTATTGGCAGGGGTTGTTAAAGTTAAAAAGTTAAAAGATGACTTTGTCTGTAGACTTTTCTGAGCAGCTGGAAGATTGCTCTCAGCATCAAGATTGATACCTGTCTCAAAAAGCACCAAGCTAGAAAAAGAGCATGGCAAGAGGTTTCAGCCTGTCCTAGCACTGCAATTCCAAAGACCTCTTTTCATAGATCTGCTCCTCAGCTCCCTTTCCCTTCCTCTGAGGAACCTATGCAGATTGGAAGGGAACCCCTCTCTGAACAAGAGAAACTGGCAAGTTTTCTACCTGCCTGTATTTGTACTGTGGTGGCAAGATCCATTTTGCCAACAACTACCCTCTGAACCAGGGTATTGCCAATGCCTAGGTGATATTGGGGAGTCTGAGCAGCACTGAACCTTCTCCCCAAAAGAATTCCCACAGATTCTTGCTTCCAGTGCAGTTCCAACTGGCTTTCAGAACTGTTGATTTACAAGCCTTCCTTGATTCCGGAGCTGCAGGGAATTTCATGGACTCGGCCTTTGCCAAGCATCTAGGTATTTCCCTTTAACTATGTCTACACCCTTGCAGGTTCTGGTGATTGATGACAGACATCTAACTCACCTGCTGGGGCTGGATTCTTCTTTGTAGAAAAGAAAGAAGGAGGTCTTCGTCCTTGTATAGAGTACGGGGGCTTCATCAAGATAACTATTAAGAACCATTATCCCCTACCCCTCATCTCTGAGTGTTTGACCAGTTGAAAGGAGCTAGGGTCTTCACTAAATTAGATCTTCGTGGGGCATTATGAGTATTTGGTTATGCCATTTGGGCTCTGCAACACCCCAGCTGTCTTCCAAGAGTTCATTAACGGCATCTAGACAATGTTCTCATGTTTACCATGGACTTAATCAGCCATAGAGCCCAGGTGGAGAAGTGCACTCTTGATTGACGAAAAACTCTCTTTAAACCAAGCTGGAGAAATGTTTTTTCGAAGTCAAGATTCCCTTTCTCAGTTATATGATCATGAAGGGTTTGAGATGGGTTTCACTAAAATCTCTGCAGTTCAGGATTGGCTTCTCCATACAAGCATCAAGGCCATACAGAGATTTATTGTCTTTGCCAACTACTACAGACAATGCATCAAGGGGTTCTCTTCTCACATAGCGCCTATCCTGGCTCTCATTCATAAAGGTGAGAAACCAAACGTCTGCTCCACACAAGTCGGAAGATTGTAAATCATTGAAAAACCTACTGGTTTTGACTCTGATCCTGACTACACAGTTTGCCACCTGCCATGAACATTTGCCTGAATTTGACCTAATGAAGACCATATTCACCAATCTCTAGTTGCCCTAACAGGCAAAATAACCTCCAGCTACAACACTCAGTATCTCCTGAAATCTGTCAGGTTCTGATAGAAGTTGCAGTTAACTATCAAATGAAGCCTGCATATTAGGCAGCCTGATATAAAATATTAATAAAATCAAGCCTAACTACTCACAGTGCTTTTTTTATTTTGCACTTTTTAAAACAAAAAATCCTGCCCGATGCTAGATAATTGTGGCTAAATTCAGAGGTAGGTTTTGGGGATGGGAGTTATATATTTCCTATGCAATCAGCACATGCTGTACTGTGCATCTACTGGTCAGGGTGAGAGGTGAGCATAGGACCTTTACTATGGAACCACTGAATATAAATCCCCATTGCCATTATTGCCTTACCTCTTTATGCAACAGCTGTTTATGTACAAAGTCAGCTTTGTGGAGAGCTTTATTCTGGTATATATACATGAGAGTGAATAAAACGGGTTAAGATTACTGTAATCTGTACACATGTATGGTTGGAAGGTGCTATAGCATTGACAAATGCTTTATTAACAGAAAGGATATAAGTTTGAAACATATGACTGCAGGTGATAACCCAACATCCATCTATTTTTGGAGATAAAATCCACCAGCATATGGAAATGTGTTTTTTCTCTCACAACCAACCACTATGCTAACAGATGTTGTGACATTAATATAACAAAATTCCAAATGATTTTGTGCCCCCACAATCAGATGTCTTTTCAGTATTTCAGTGCATTTGTCGTTGTTATAGGTGCTTCTTTACTTTTTTTTTCTCTAAGATTTACAAGGAAACATGTTAGGGCCTCAAAAAACAAACAATGTCTTCAAAAAGAGATTATATAAGCAGTATCATATGCAACACAGATCACAAAATACATCCATACACAGAATTCAGAAATAAAGCTGCAAAACTATCAGTTCTTATGCAGTTTGAGTTTACCTTTATAATAAATGTATTTATTTATTCTCTTCCAAAGACATATGACATAATGCAACCTTATCTGTGAACTATTCTTGTGAAAAGACACCTACACTGGTTGTTTTATAGTCTCAAAGAGGTCAAACTAAACCTGTAAAACTGTACAATGACAAAGCCGCTTATTTGGTAAAGTTGCAAATGTGGCCTTTTCCCAATGGGATTTTTATACCTGTCCAATAAAAAACACTTAGGCAGGCTATTGTTTTGGCCCCATACACGGCCAATAAACTACTAACTTGCTCTGGATTGGCTAAATTGGCAGCTATTGTCAACAAATGTAAGAAGAACACCTAACACATTATTTTTACATATTTGTAGGAAAGGGGTAAAACTCAATATTCCATCTGCAAGAAAACATATTCCAACACAGATCATTGACTATAAAAGCTGCCTTTCCTTTTCTAGAATTATAGTTGCAAGAAGCAATGATGATTAAATATCTAAGATAGAACAGAGCAACATTCATAAATCAATATAAAGCATTTTCCAGAAAACATTACATCAAATGTATATTTTTTCAAAGGTTAGAAAATCTTTCTTATAAATGAAAGAACTCACTAACAGAGACACAATGATTTGCTCTATAGGCTGCTGTGACATATGTATCTTTTTGTATACTTTGAACAAACAGTGCGCAATGTGTGCAGAGTGTAAGGGAATAAAATCATGCATGGTATTAATATGGGACCCATTACAGTATATATTGTAGACACTTTTATATAGTAATGTAATGTAATAACAATACACGAAAGCCAAAAAAAATTTCTTCTTGCTATTGGTTCTGTGTGATTGTGTGAACATATGTGAGCAAGCTCAAGCATTTGTAGCAGCCAGATGGTACATATATAATTCATTGCTATTGTGTTCTAAAATTGCACCTATATAACAATGGATACTCTGGAAAATGAGTTTGTAGTGCACATTCTAGTTAACAGTAATGAAATAGATACAGAATATTGTACAATATTGTAATATTGTATGTTGTATACATTATAATAACTATTGGTAGTGTGGTTTATGTTACAGTATTTATACACTTCCATATTTGCAGTTTACATGCAGGTCATCAGCTACATGAGTAAAGAAAAAACTTTAGCTGCAACTATCTTTTAATCTTTATCTTGTCTCATGCAACCACCAAACCCAGTAGAGTGCAGGTTGAACCCATTTCCTATACTAATCCAAGAACAGCAAGGATGCAGTCACACATAAGGCCTTCATGCGGATTTTAGAGTGATGTGCCAATTTTTGCCATCTGCTGTTCCATGACTCCTATGGTGATTTGATTCAGGAAAAACATTTTGTATTTCACAGAAATGGTTCAGTTCCTGCTCTTTCATCAAGAGACATTGTATCAATTTGACGTTGAAATATGTGGACAAGTTTGTTAGAAATGAGTACACTAAGGTTGAATGTAATGGTAAGTATGTTTTATCGGTACTTTGAATTCATGCAGAAGTGTACAGAAGTTCAAATAGGGTGTCACAGTTCACAGCAGGTACAAAAAAAGATTTAGCAGTTTAGTTCCCAAACAAAACTAAGTTGTATTTATGATAATAGAAAGAAAGAGGTTTACATAGCAGCATTGCTGTCTGGGGTTTTCTTAGCAAACGTTAATGTAGATTCTTCCACTTAGAAAGAGAGGCTTGATTTCCCACAAGATGTCCAGAAGACATATACATATGTTAACTAAAAGGACCCAGGAAGAAATGGCTGGTGGAGTACTATCAATTGATAGCAAGGTTAATAGGTTAATACCAAGTATGTTGGTAGCAATTTGATTATATTTAAAGGCATACTGCCATGATTTTTATGCTTAAACTTTTTACATAGTAAATAATTCACTCTACCAGTTAAAATGCCATTCTTGAGCCAACAAATGTATTTTTTTTTAGTTGTAATATTGGTGTGTAGGAAGCCATTTCAGTGCACTGTGCCTGATTCTGAGCTTTCAGAAAGAGCCAGTGCTACATATTAGAACTGCTTTCAGGTAACCTATAGTTTCTCCTACTCCATGTAACTGTAACAAGCAAGACTTGGACTTCTTACTATTGAGTGCTATTCTGATATTTATTGGGAGCTGCTATCTTGCTACCTTCCCATTTTTCTGCTGATTGGCTGCTGGGAGGGTGATATCACTTCAACTTGCAGCTCAGTAGTAAAGTGTGACTGAAGTTTATCAGAGCACAGGTCACATGGCTGTGGCACCTTGGGAAATGAAGAATATGAAATTTCAAAATGAAATATGACAAAGTATTCTGCTGGAAAAGCTCTATTAACTGATGCGTTTTGAAAAAAAAATGTTTCCCTGTGACAATATTCCTTAAACCAATAAGCAATGATTTGTAAGCAGGACCATATTATATAGAGTAAATTGACTTATGAGGCAACATTTGTCATCTTACATTGTGACCTATTAACTATAGTTTTACTGCAGTTATATAAAGTTGATAAAGAATTGTCAGCAGTAAATACTGTATATTTACAATTTTTTCTTCAATATTGTCACAGTTATCCTTCTACATCCCAATACAGCAGAACACTACAATCACTGCTATTACTACAGTTACAGATACTAATACCTACAGTTAGTACTAGTGGTTGTATTTATAGTTTATGTATGTGAGTGTATAGATTGGTAGGTGTGGGTTAGGTGCGCTGGGTTTACTTGGATGGGTTGAACTTGATGGACACTGGTCTTTTTTCAACCCTATGTAACTATGTAACAACAACTTTACATGTGCTTGGGTAAGTCTAAGGAAATTCCTCTTTTACCTCCTCTTGCAAATATTTGCTCCTGCTGCATCTTCCATGTGGTCAGTTGTAGATTTACCCCCTGGCACAAGGTTGCTGTTTGCTGCCACAGTATAACATTACATGAGGTTATTCTGGGGCCCTGGACAAGGAAAAAACTGCAGTTGTACACTGACCTAGAATAAAAAATTATTCTGATTGCAGCCCTGAACCAGCAGCTATAAGAATTATTCAAGGACAAGATGACTGTAGCCAAATATCGCTTCTATCTACCAGGGTCGGACTGGGCCTCTGAGACACTGGGAAAAAACCTGGCAATCTTGCACTGGCAAACTCCTTCTTTTTAAGTCAAGATGGATTGCCTGCAGCTTAAGTACAGTGTACATCTATACGAGAAGCAAAGACTCTAGGAATCTCAAAACTCAAAACTCATATACGGAAAACTTGTTTGAATAAAAAAGATTAAATATCTTGAAATTGTGAGTTTACAAAGTTGAAAAAAATGGCTTGACTTTGCCTAGGACTACTCCCATTGAGTTCTACATAAATTTACAAGCTTTCAGATGCCAAAGTTTTATATTTGAGTTTTCAGGGTTTTTGCACTTAATAAATGTCAGACATATAGGTGTACATAATTCACTATATAACCTTTAAAAGTGTATTGTTCTTAGTCCAGCTACAGTAATAGAGGCTATTGTGTTTGTTTTCAGTTCATTTAAACCTAAAGAGGCAATTTATTTATGTCTTTATTATGTCTGTAACAGTCAGACGGTACTTTTTATAGTTGAGATTCTATAGGGGTAATGACAGCACAGATGCAATGCTTGCTCTATGCATAGATATATGTTTTTTTCAAAAATTAGGGGGAGATTTATCAATGGTTTTATGTTTTTCTGCTATTTGTATTTCATTTTTTGCACTAATAGCCATGATTAACATGAATATTTGGCTATTTATTATGCATCAAAACTGCATAAAAAAAGAATGTAAATATACACCATCTGAAAGCCTGCAAAGTCATGTAGAAGTCAATGGGAGCTTTCCGAGACATTTTTTTTTGCGGTTCTCTACCCTAGTATTCTAGTCAAGATTAGTATTTTTCTGTATAATATCTGTAATACATACAGCTATTAGAAGTCACCAAGGTGTTACGTGAGACGAAGAGACCTGAGACTGATTGATGGACGGCAGGAGGAAAAGCAAGAATAATGAAGAAAAGGAAAGAGGGAGAGAGACTGAAGAAGTAGGAGCAAGAAAATGCACCATTTAAAGTAACAAAGTTGGGGAAATCAGATGGGAGGGGACAGGCTGGAAGAAAAGTTGCAGGAACAGTAACACCAAAAAATGAAAGTGTATTAAAGTAATTAATATATTACATACTATTACCCTGACATTGGTAAAAGTTGAGTGTTTGCTTCAGAAACACTTCTATAATTTATATAAACTGTATATAAGCTGCATAGGGATATAATTTACAGTTAATCTTATAGGGAAAGAATTGTGAGCATTTTAAATAAACAGTAAAGATAAACACTAAATATTTTTTGCATCTACCCATGATATATATGCTGTATATTGTGAACTGGTAACTGGGAAAGAGTTTGAAGAGAGATATATTTCCCCTAGGCTCATCTCCTACTCACTCATGTATAGCAGTTCTGAGTGTGTTAATTTCCCAAATAGGTCTCACCAGGGTAATAATTAGCAGGTTAGATCTGCCTGCAGCCAGAGAGTGTGAGTGCCCAGACTGACAGAGAACTGAGACCTGAGTGAGGGAAGGCCTGGGCCTTATGGAATATCTTGGAGCACTGCTTGTTTCTCCCAAACAAAGAAAAGTCTCTGTGAAGGTACGGTGACTCTGTGGAGTTGTATTTTTGGGTTTAGCCAGGAATCCCAGTAGATGACCAGTAACAGAGAGGGAAAGTACGCTGTGTAATAGTTAGAGCCCAAGTATGGCAAAGGTTTTGTTTTTCCATGCTAAAGAACTGTCTTATCTGAAAGGACCGTTCCCTACCAAAATCAGCTAGAGAGCACCAACACATACTAGTCATATTGGATTATGCCACCAGATATTCTGAAGCAGTCCCTTAAAGAAATACTTCAGCAAAATGTATTCCTAAAGAGCTGGTTCACTTATTTTCCTAGGTAGGGATACCAAAAGAGATCCAGACAGATCAGGGTACCCTGTTTATGTCCAAGGTAACCAAAGAGTTGTGTCGCCTCTTAGGTATTAAACATGCACATCAGTTTACCACCCTCAAACTAATGGATTGGTGGAAAGAACTAATAAAACCCTGTAGGCCATGTTGAAAAAGGTTGTAGACAAAGATGGGAAAAAATGGGATTGTCTACTGCCATTTCTGTTGTTCTAAATCAAGAAGGTACCCAAAGCTTCAACAGCAGTGCCATATTTCTAATCCAGGCGCCCTGAGGCTGGGCCCATTCTAGCCCCCCCCCACCCCGCTTATGTGTGAACACAAACCCCCACCTGCCACGAACGTGCATGCACTGACATTTAAACTCCCATACGGAGCAGTGGGGAGGTCTCCCCACAAATCCAGGCCCTCACCCTTTGAGTTACAATATAGTAGACACTCAAGGGGGCTGCTAGATATTGCTAAGGAAACTTGGGAACAAGAGTCTACCCCCTATAAGACTATGGTTGAACACACCGCTCAAATGAAGGAGCATATTTCAACTTTGTTACCTATAGTAAGGGAACATATGGCCCAAGCTTAGGAGCCCAAAGTAGGATTTAAAACAGGTCTGCAACAGTAAGGACTTTTAATCCTAGTGATAGAGTGTTAGTGCTTGTTCTCACAGTTGAAAGTAAGTGTGGCCAAATGGCAGGATACATTTTATGTGAATTTTGACATTGTTGCAAATAGAATGCATTGGCTTATCTGCTAAACAGGGAAGGAGGTGGGAGGTAGCTAGTGAAGTCCCCCACTCTGGTGTACAGCTGTTAGTATATTCACAGCCCTAAATTTTTATTCATTTTGTGACAGGCACAGTGTGGCCCCTGGTATTTCATGACAGACACAGAGCAGCCCCCCCCCCCCCCCCCCGCATATCATGACAGGCAATTATTAGAATTATAGATTAACTCTTAAACCTATATACTGTAAGTGAGACAAGCAGCCATTTGTCTCAGTCTGTGTTTCTTACTTAACTGAACACATCTCTATTTTTTATGTAGTGATACAACCTAACCTTAACAATAGTAAGTTTAGGTATCACTGCAAGTTTTATGAGGAATAGGTAAGATTAAATGGATGCATTTGTTATGCCTCCCCGTTGCTATAGGCAGGTAATTCTGGAATAAAGGACACAGCAAACTATGATTCTTTTTTCATAAATATATCATTTCAATACAATATTTTTTTAATGCATTATATTAGCTTAGTTCATCAATGATACATATGTTTTCACTGATTTGTCAATAATATTTTTAAAATATTACTATATCCCTTATTTTAAATTTCATATAATGAAGTTTTACTATTTACTCACCAGAAACATATTGAATTGAAATCATAAGGTAATAATGGAGGAATAAATAACTCTCATTATTACAAGAATTTGTTTTTTTTTTTTAAAAAAGAAGCTAAGGTAAATGTATGACACCTTAGTCAGCTCCTATTGCTGTTTCTTTATTTAATCACATTTTCTCTCCTCTCCTGAGACACCAACTGATCTGCACTCCGGTGATCAATCTCTACAATATGGGCAGCTTGCTTACACAGCAGTTTGCCAAGAAAAGAGGATTGTTACATGACATTTCATTAATGCTTTATCCACCATTGCATAAAGGACATTTTGAAGAATCAACAAGGTATGACTTAGTCCCTTACCTGAAAGTGTCAAGATGTACATTGTGAGAGTAGGGTTTCTCCATGTTTTTGCAATGTAGTCACTGGCATACAGAACTTGCATAAGATTGGTTGCCAAAGGTCTACATATGGGTACATGTTTATTCTACTTCTAGTATTGAGAAATATAGTTTAATCCACTAACTAAATCTATTCCCTCTAAACCTACTCTAAAAAGCTGTATAGCCAAGCTAGTCGGGTATAGCTAGATGTATACATTTTTTCTGCTAAAAGACAAAAGTATAGAAAAAGTATAGAAATACCATGGTGTCAGAAATAATGCAGTGCCACAATTTAGTCTGCTGTGCCACAGTGTTCTTTTCCAGATTTGTGTGTGGCATCTGCAATGAGTCATATATAACCCACAAACAGAGAAATGAAAAGTAAAATACAATACATATTTCAATTTCTATAGGTCTTCTATGTGCCCCTGATGTTTCCTTTAAATCAAACATGAAACTTAGCACTCACATAAATGGCACCTTGGTCCCTATTCTGCTGTAGCCAGTTGGCAAGCTGTTTAAAACTAGGAACATAACCTGTCATATCTCATGTTTCTTAGTAAAGTACTGTCAGACAGTGTACAAAACTAACAATTTATTTAGTTTGGCATTTTTCTTTAGCAAGAAAATGTTAATCATATACAAGCATACAGATCCATTAGGATTAGTAGATCTCAGCATTAAGAAATCCAAGTGAATTTTGACCCAAAAAAAGTATACATTTATTAAAAATATCTCTTTCCCATACTTTCACAAAAATGTAGTAATTATGTCAGAACATTGCTACAGTAAATGGGTCAGTCATATTTATTTTCCTTTCCAAGTATTTTCTCTCCAAATGCTTTAGAATGTCTTGTATTTTACTTTCACACAGGCTAAATTAAATTGACTTTTACATACATGACATGTAAGCTCAGCTTCTATGTTCCTTGTACACATGGGTCTATCACTTTCCAGCCATGTGATTGTAGCTCAATAAGCCAAATGTCAAGCTGGCCATACACTAGTAGATCAACTTATTAGGTACTGTATATACTCGAGTATAAGCCTAGTTTTTAGCACCCAAAATGTGTGAAAAAGTCACCCTCGGTTTATACTCGAGTCAGGTGCCATGGGTCCCTCCAGACTAGCACCCTCTGTCCTTTGTGTGCAAATTAGATCAGGCATCCTTGTATAGACTCTGGCCGCAACTTTTTCACCTCCAGTTGCTTCATCTACCATCCTCCCCTATCCCATTCTGCACTAGACATTGCACTTTATATTCTATAAAAACTATATATAGTTTTGAAGGATTTTAACTCTTTGGGGCCAATTCACTAAAGGTCGATAACGCTTATCGCATGCTTTTGCGTTAAAAAGCATGTGATAAATGAGTACCGATTCATCAATGTTATTTCGCATGCGTTATCACTCATATCGCATGTGTTAAAAAGCGCATTACCGCAATGCGGTAATTATCAAATAGAAAGAATACTAACGCATGATTTACAAAAGCATATGAAGCGTTAAACGCGCAAAATATCAGTGCTAATATTAACACCTAATTGAGGGAGGCGGTACTTAAACAACATTGCGATTTTTGAGCGTTTGTGAAGACACGATAAAGCTTGCACTGGGATTTTTGATGGATTTGGAAGAAAAGATCAGCAAGTATGTGAACGTCCTAGAGTGATGCATCCTAGAGTTTTCAGGGAAAGGTCAACTCTAGAGGGATTATACGAGGAGGAAATAGTGAGGCGCTACAGGCTAAATAGAGCAGCATTATACAGCCTGTATGAGGTACTGGAGCCTTACCTGCAGCCACTAACACGCAGAAGCCATGCTCCTGGCATGGTTAAACTTTGCTCCCTGCATTTTTTTGCCACGGGAAGTTTTCAGAAGGTTGGAGGGATCTACGGGGGAGTGGCACAGCTCACATTCTCATGTTGCCTTTGCCAGCTCCTGGATGTCATATGTTCGGTGTCTGGCAATTACATCTCATTTCCCACCAATAGAAATGAGTGGAACACCATCAGAAGGCAGTTCTATGGTGTGAGTGGCATCCCCAATGTGTTGGGTGCCATAGATTGAACCCACGTGGCTTTAAATCCCCTCCAAGACAGGGAGCATGTATTCAGGAACAGGAAAAGTTACCATTCACAGAATATACAAGTGGTCTGTGATGCTAACATGAACATCAGGAGCATCGTGTCTTTCCAGGCTCCTCACACGATGCTTACATCCGAAGGCAGTCCAGACTTGATGGGCTTCAAACCGAACAAATGCCTCACGGGTGGCTTTTAGGTAAGTATTTGTGTCATGTCTAGCACAACCGGGGCCTGCCTGCCATAAGCATGGTTTGCAATTGCAAAAGGGCCCTCTTTTGAAGTGGGACAGTCAAAGCATCTACTTGTAGTGTCAGCTATTAGTCTCACACTATCACATCTGTTGCAAAAGGGCCCTCTTTTCACAGTGGGAGACTGGAAGCAGCTTATTTGTTTTCAGCAACTTATTCCATCTTATTTTTTTTCAGGAGGCTACCCTTGCTCTAGGTGGCTGATCACCCCCACTCCCAGACCACGTACACGGGCTGAATGTGCTTTTAACGAAGCACATGTCAGAGCGTGGTCTGTGAGAGAACTTTTGGGGTTCTTAAAAGCCGCTTCTGCTGTCTGGACAAGTCGGGAGGCAGCCTCATGTACAGCCCCACTAAAGTTGCCCAGATAGTTGTAGCCTGTGCTGTCCTGCACAATGTAGCTAACCGGCATGGCTTACCTGGTTTTGTGGCTGAGGACCTGGATGACCCAATTCATCCCATCCATCCTGTCCAAAGTGCAGATGAGAGAGGCATGACACATGTGGTGTGGTTTGAAGTGGGTGTGGTTTAAAAAGGGAAGTGGTCGAAACTGGCTTCCATTAGCAGGCCTCCACTATGTGTTCTAGAGAAATTCTGGCCCTCGGGCACCACAGAAGTTGGACAGCACTGAATTAGGGGATCATCTTGTTCCCAAAGTGGTGAAGCCCTGCCAACCTAGGTATCCACCGACGCCCATTTGGGGCCCTGGACTTTCTGCAGTGGAGTTGACAGGGATCCTACACACATCCAAGAAAAAAGAAAGGCTTTAGCACAAGTCAGAATACTCTAAACCAGCTTGGGCACTAAAACAAGCAAAGAAGAGTTATTTAAATGTAAATTTTGCGCTAAACATGATGGCAGCAGGTACGCTGATGTCATGATGCAGCGCCAAGTGCCAGTGTTACTGCACATGCGTGCCTTGGGCCAGTGCGCACCGGAGCATGCCTCAAAGAACGAGCCCGGGGCCCTGTGCCTAGAAACACACGCCGGCCTCACGGTGCTCCTTACAGGTTCTTCCCTGCTTTCACCTGCTCCACTGTACAGGTATTTCTTTCCCTATCTAAATTTAGGCCAACTCAGTTTCAATGAGTTTTCAATGAGACTGTAAACCTGCAGAAAAATAGTAACTAATTCAATATTAGGCATAGAAATTGTTGATCATACCCAAAAATCCCTAACTTAACCTGTACAAAACTGAATAGGTATTTCCCTTTCAATAAGTATTCATTGATTTGGTAACTATAATTTCCTAACCTTATCTCAGTTAATCTGTCTATACAATGATTTAAATAGCTCCAAAATGAATTTTACCAAATTAAGTTATTTTTACATTCCCAATACATAAGATATGCACAATGGTGCCTTCTGTGCACTTAATGGCATAATTAGCAAGTCAATAAATATAGTTCCTAGCAAGAATAAAGATTTGTGTATGTGAAAAATATAACAGGAATAGTAACCATGGTGACAGCAAAATCAGAAAGTAATATAAAATGTGAAGTAAATGTGTTGTCAAGGTTATAGTAGTCTTGGGAACAATCGCAGAAGGGTTCTTAACTAGTGACACAAAGACTAAAAGGAAAAAGTGTCAAATGGTAATATTTTGAAATTACAAGCAAGAATGCTTGAAAAAAATAATAAATAAGGAGAAAAGATTCTGTGTGAATAAAGGCCAGCAATAAACAGAAGAAATGTAAATCTTGCATGTAGGTGGATAAGATGCGAATTCTTATATAAATCCATATAGATTCTGTGCTGCTTTTGATTTTGGCATTAGTTGCCATCTGGCTGACATTTTACAGTCCTAGCCAGAAAAGATAACTCTTGATGCCAATTTATTAATAGGCAAGAGTGATAGAGTGAGGAAGTCCATTTTTTCCAGAAAAGGAGAAAAATGCATTTATAAAAAGAATGATACAGCTTTAAAATTTGTAGCCTCATACCCTTGACCAACCAAGGGTTGTGATTAAAAAAAAAATCTTAATACTTTTTTTACGTTTTAAAAAAATAAAAAATACTGACTGACAAGCATAGTTCTCTTTTCTCATATTTCATGATGGTGTAACCATCAAGTTACCAGGGGTGTCATAGGTAGCAACCCTTTTAAATTATCCAGTAGGCAATCACCGCTTAGCTCAACCTAGTACTGGTAGAAAAATAAAAGTATTTTTTTTTTAGGAAATAAGCCCCACTGAGTTTCAAAATGTTTATTGTTTTGAAACTAAGATACCATTTATAATCTCAGATTTAGAATAATTTCAGTAAGAGTTTCTGATTGTCACAGAGACACAAATACAAGCATAAAGATTAATTAACTTGCCTGCTTTTATTGGTCATATTGTATAGGCAATACAATAAACCTATGTATATATACAGTAAACATATGTGCAAGATCAATATAAAAGTTTAGTAAATAAGAGTTTTAATTTTTAGTATAGGTGTGGATTCTCTGCTGTAAGGGAATTCAAGCACAAGATAATGAAAAGTATGACTATTATACAGTGATTATAAACTTGCAACTAAAAATCCCAGTGTTTGAAAATATACAGTATGTACTTGCAAAGCATAAACAGGAAATGTGCATTGAATGAATGTATGTATCTCTGAATTCGCTATTAGGATATGCAGATCTGGCCCTAAAGTGCTAAGTTTGGACCAGAAAATGTTTTGTGCTCCAAAAGTTTGAGTGTTTGAGTTTCTGGGATGGAATTCCAGGGGGTGAGGAGCAGCAACCTAGAATGATTTAAGATGAGAGATGGTAGATGGTAGTGATTGCGAATTGGTGAAAAGACTGAGGCTCAAGGAGAAGCAGAGGAGACAGGCAGAAATGTACAGAAAGACATACAAAAATATAGTGAGGAACAGAGGAGTGAAGGGCTCTAAATTTTAACAAAAGGATTTTGTATGCTATTCTTTTCTTAACAAGCAGGCATGATAGAGATTTTATCATAGGGTGCACAGGTCCCTCTTAGCAGAGAGCAGGATGATTCTATCAGCAGATTAAGACTGATTGCAGTGAAGGGAGGTGGGAGTCTGGAAGACTGGAGGTTGCAGTAGTCTAAGCTGAATAAGATAAGGGCATGGATATTTTTTAAGCAGTTAGTTGATAAAGAAAGGGGCCCATCTTGTCAAAATTACAAGGAAAAACAACAGATTTTGGCAATAGCATTAATATGTTTTGAGCAAGGATAGGGACTGAAACATAACTCCCAGGAAATATACTTAATTAACAACTTTAATAGTAAGTAATGGTCAGCAGTAATGAAAACAGGAGGATAAGAGCTAGGTTTGGGTGGGAAGACAGTGAACTGTGTTTTAGCTTGGTTCACTTTGAGATCACATTGGTTCATTCAGGATTAGATGGCTAGGAGGCAGACAGAGATCTGGGTCTGAATGTCAGAGGTTTATGAAGGGGTGTCTAAATATATCTGAATGTTATCTGCACATAAGTGATATTTAAGGCCAAATGACAACATATTTCTCAGGTATGGGGAGAACAACAGGTGGCCAAGTACCCAAACCCGAAAGACCCTGCACACTAAGCTGAACCTGAAGGAGGGTTTGTTAGCAAATCTAGAAAATGCTTTTTGAAATGAAGGAAGAGAATCAGGATGCAGTTTGATATCAAGAGAACAGATCATTTTCAATAGAAAAGAATGGTCAACAGAATTTAGAATCAGAGGATAAATCCAGGAGAATTAAACTCTACATAAGGCTGACTCAGTGAAATGTGCACACCAGACTGCTTAGGATAAATCCTCCCTTTTTTGTACATGTTATTACAAAAGTAGCTACAAAATAATAATGTATTATAAATTATTTGATGCATGAAACACCAGCCTTTTTATTTGCAGTTTCATTTTTATGCAGATATTGTGCAAAATAACACTTTGACAGTATTAGTCAATTTTTACATCAATATAATGTTCACAAGTTGATGTTGAAATGATGCCAACAAATGGTGTTCCAGATGGTTTAAACTGGTAGGGAATCATTTTAAAAAAAGGTCTTCTGCTGCTGAGTAACCTTCTGTGTATATTCACTTGAACAAAGTTAATTTCCTGAGCCAGGCAACATAGCATGTAATTGAAGACTTACAGTTTTTCCATTAAGATTCCTTGCTAAAGGCATAATATAAATTCTAAAATAGGACAGAAATGATATGAGCTATTGACTGTGGTTACCATAATGTTAAACATATTGCTAAACAGATATATAAGGAAATAAGGAAAATTAATCAATTTTAGCTTTACCATGATTTTTGTAAAACAGCTTAATTTGTTTGCTTATTAATACTGTCTCTTACTTGGAACCATCACCCTATGTACCACTCAGATGACTTCTACAGATGTCCCATTTCTCTTAATAGATTATGCCTGATCCCTGGGAACCAACTTAATGGACAGATAACAACTACTTTACAAACACTCCTTAGGGTGAAGACACATGGAGCTACTTAGTAGTAGCTACTTGTCGCGGCACTGATCACATAGCCGCATGTCACTAATTTTTCAGGACAGATGATATTGAGTGAGTCCAACCTGAAGACATGGGGGGGGGGGGGGATTCAAAAGTGGAGAGAGCCCTTTTTTGTAGTAAAAGCGGTAGAAAAACTGGTGGAAAACACTTTCTCCAGATTCACAAACAGAAATCCGCCTAAATTCCAACTCAACCACCCCTTTTCAATTTTTGGTGAAAAAAAAACAGTTTACAGACATTTTTGTGAATTTGTCGTTTAAACTGCATTTATATGTCGTTTTAACTAAATTTTTTCCGGCCATTTTCAAAATGGAGCAAAGCTCAGTTTCACTCTGTCAGACCAATTCTAAGCTCTTCTGTTTTGCTTTGTTTCACCCAGTCTCCATTTCACACCTCTGTAGGGGTCTCATTGGGGTCATTAACATATTAATGGGGATAAGCAGACTATTGTTAGGGGACAAGTTTCTGTCTAACCCTAGATAAATGTAAGGTCATGCACCTGGGATGTAAAAATATGCAAGCCACTTATACCCTTAATGGGACTGCACTAGGCAAATCCATAATGGAGAAGGACCTTGGAGTCCTTGTAGATAATAAACTTGGCTGTGGCAAGCAATGCCAGGCAGCAGCTGCAAGGGCAAACAAGGTTTTGAGCTGTATTAAAAGGGTTATAGATTCACGGGAGGAGGGGGTTATTCTTCCCCTTTACAGAGCGCTGGTAAGGCCCCATCTAGAATATGCTGTTCAGTTTTGGTCTCCAGTGCTCAAACAGGACATGATTGAGTTAGAGAGGGTCCAGAGAAGGGCAACTAAGCTGGTAAAGGGTATGGAAAGTCTCAGTTAAGAAGAAAGACTGGCCAAGTTGGGTCTGTTTACACTGGAGAAGAGGCGCTTAAGAGGTGACATGATAACTATGTATAAATATATAAGGAGATCATATAATAACCTTTCTAATGTTTTATTTACCAGTAGGTCCTTCCAACGGACACAAGGGCACCCACTCCGTTTATAAGAAGGGAGGTTCCATTTAAATATTCGGAAAGGATTTTTTACTGTGAGAGCTGTGAAGTTGTGGAATTCCCTCCCTGAATCAGTCGTACTGGCTGATACATTATATACAGTGGAGGAAATAATTATTTGACCCCTCACTGATTTTGTAAGTTTGTCCAATGACAAAGAAATGAAAAGTCTCAGAACAGTATCATTTCAATGGTAGGTTTATTTTAACAGTGGCAGATAGCACATCAAAAGGAAAATCGAAAAAATAACTTTAAATAAAAGATAGCAACTGATTTGCATTTCATTGAGTGAAATAAGTTTTTGAACCCTCTAACAAAAAAAGACTTAATACTTAGTGGAAAAACCCTTGTTTGCAAGCACAGAGGTCAAACGTTTCTTGTAATTGATGACCAAGTTTGCGCACATTTTAGGAGGAATGTTGGTCCACTCCTCTTTGCAGATCATCTCTAAATCCCTATGGTTTCGAGGCTGTCTCTGTGCAACTCTGAGCTTGAGCTCCATCCATAGGTTTTCTATTGGATTAAGGTCCGGAGACTGACTAGGCCACTCCATGACCTTAATGTGCTTCTTCTTGAGCCACTCCTTTGTTGCCTTTGCTGTATGTTTTGGGTCATTGTCGTGCTGGAACACCCATCCACGACCCATTTTCAGTTTCCTGGCAGAGGGAAGGAGGTTGTCGTTCAGGATTTCACGATACATGGCTCCGTCCATTTTCCCGTTAATGCGAATAAGTTGTCCTGTGCCCTTAGCAGAAAAACACCCCCAAAGCAAAATGTTTCCACCCCCATGCTTGACGGTGGGGACGGTGTTTTGGGGGTCATAGGCAGCATTTTTCTTCCTCCAAACACAGCGAGTTGAGTTAATGCCAAAGAGCTCTATTTTGGTCTCATCAGACCACAGCACCTTCTCCCAGTCACTCACAGAATCATTCAGGTGTTCATTGGCAAACTTCAGACGGGCCTGCACATGTGCCTTCTTGAGCAGGGGGACCTTGCGAGCCCTGCAGGATTTTAATCCATTGCGGTGTAATGTGTTTCCAATGGTTTTCTTGGTGACTGTGGTCCCTGCTAATTTGAGGTCATTAACTAACTCCTCCCGTGTAGTTCTAGAATGCTTTTTCACCTTTCTCAGAATCATTGACACCCCACGAGGTGAGATCTTGCGTGGAGCCCCAGAGCGAGGTCGATTGATGGTCATTTTGTGTTCCTTCCATTTTCGAACAATCGCACCAACAGTTGTCACCTTCTCTCCCAGCTTCTTGCTAATGGTTTTGTAGCCCATTCCAGCCTTGTGCAGGTCTACAATTTTGTCTCTGACATCCTTGGACAGCTCTTTGGTCTTTTCCATGTTGGAGAGTTTGGAGTCTGCTTGATTGATTGATTCTGTGGACAGGTGTCTTTTATACAGGTGACTAGTTAAGACGGGTGTCCTTAATGAGGTTGACTAATTGAGTAGAAGTGTCTAACCACTCTGTGGGAGCCAGAACTCTTAATGGTTGGTAGGGGTTCAAAAACTTATTTCACTCAATGAAATGCAAATCAGTTGCTATCTTTTATTTAAAGTTATTTTTTCGATTTTCCTTTTGATGTGCTATCTGCCACTGTTAAAATAAACCTACCATTGAAATGATACTGTTCTGAGACTTTTCATTTCTTTGTCATTGGACAAACTTACAAAATCAGTGAGGGGTCAAATAATTATTTCCTCCACTGTAGCTTTAAGAAGGGGCTGGATGGATTCTTAGCAAGTGAGGGAATACAGGGGTATGGGAGATAGCTCTCAGTACAAGTGAGGGAATACAGGGGTATGGGAGATAGCTCTTAGTACAAGTTGATGCAGGGACTGGTCCGATTGCCATCTTGGAGTCAGGAAGGAATTTTTTCCCCTCTGCGGCAAATTAGAGAGGCTTCAGATGGGGTTTTTTGCCATCCTCTGGATCAGCTAGAAGTTAGGCAGGTTATATATAGGCATTATGGTTGAACGTGATGGAGGTATGTCTTTCTTCAACCCAACTTACTATGTTACTATGTAACAATAGGTGCAAAAAGCATCATTAATATTTTATAAACAAGTAAAACACTGATTAAAAAAAAAGTTTATATCTTATATTTATGAAAAGTTTTCACCTTACATTTGCATTGTTATGCTAGTTTTAGTTTAATGAATGAGGCAATGACATTTTGAGTGAATATATTGTATACATTTTTATTTAAAGGAAAAGTAAAGCCTCCCAGGTAAATTTTTAGTTTTAGTAGCAGCCCTCTTTAATCACTTCACTGACATTTGCCCCAACTTATTTGTGCCCCCATAGCATGTCCAGAACTACAGAGCTACGAGACAGCATTTGCCCCCCACCTTAACTGTGTCGCTTCTGTTCCCAGCAGCCATATTGGCACACTGGCACCCGAACTGGGATATTGGGGTACAGGGTTGGACTGGCCTAACAGGGCACTGGATAAAAACCCAGTGGGTCCTAGTCCCGTTAGACCTCTTTTCACCGGGTATGTTGGTGTGGGGGCGGGATTGCTGCTGACCAGTAATGAGTAGGGGCTAAAGAATAAGGTATTTAGACCCTTAAATCTTGTTACAGAAGTGGAATTACACAGAAATATAGAAAACATTTGAAAGCCCAGCTTGTCCTGAAAAAAATTATGTATAGTTTCACTGGGCAAACTAAAATGACCCTTCAGGAAATGCCCCCAAAATGAAATGACAAATTGCATATGAAATGCAAAATTCTGCTGGTAAAATCATTACCCCAAGGCTCATGCAGATGTGGGACTGGGTTTGATGGCACCGACAGATTTACTAAGAGCTAAAGGCAAATTCATAAAAAATGTTGGTAAAATGACAAAATCTGAAAACTGTCTGTTTAAAAGACAAATTCACAAAAGTGGAGATAGAGGTTTGTGAATAAGGTGGAAAATCCGCCAATTCTATCTCCACTTTTATTTTGTCTCAATTTCACCACTTTTGTGAATTCCCCCCATGGACTCCGATGCTCATGTGTTCCAGGCACCAGCCAACGGACAACATGGTCCACCTTCGCAGAAGCTAGGGTGAGCTCCACCAGGTCTTTGGACTGCCCTTCGCTCTGCCAAAGCTTCCCCAGGGCGTAAGTCTTGGCCTGGGGTCAAGCCCAAAGGACCATGACACCCATCCATTGGTGCACAAATCAAACACAAAGTGCTGAAGTGTGTGGGTGCAATGCCATTGATTGCCTTTTGGTAAGGCTCCAGCTGGCGAGCGGAAAGAAAAAAGAAAAAAAAAAACTTCCTGCCCGCCAATGGCTGGGGCAAAGGAAGTGAAGCATAATTAGGCAGAAGGTGCATGTGCATAGCCCCTGACTAAAAATAATTCAGGTGCTCTCCCTCATGGGAACAAAGCTCTTCTGCTTTCATCTAGCTTCTGTTTGCCATCCTAATGGCCAGAGGACCAAGTGTTTCTCTTTCGATACTACACTTGATCTGTCCAAAAGGACAGACTCCCTCATCACTAATACTGACACATTCCTTTGGAATTTTATTGTCAGTCTGTCCTTTAATCCTGTCTATTGCAGATTCTTATATAGCCTAGGGAGATCACACGGTCTTATCATTGAGATTACCTTAATAAGTCTCACTTTAGAAACACCATTCAGGGCTCTGGCACATGGTGAGATTAGTCCCCCGCGACAAAGCTCCCTTGTCACGGGCGACTAATCTCCCGAACTACCATCCCACCAGCGAAAATGTAAGTCGCCGGTGGGATGGTACACGCGGTGGCACGATTTCGGCAAATCGGCGAAAATGCCTCGCGAGGCAACTTCGATTTGCCGAAATCGCCTGCGCAGCGTGTGCCATCCCACCAGCGACTTACATTTTCGCCGGTGGGATGGCAATTCGGGGAAATTAGTCACCCGCGAACAGGGAGATTTGTCGCGTGCGACTTATCTCCCCGTGTGCCAGAGCCCTCATAATGAATTCACCCTAGGCTCTTAAAGTGATACTGACATTTACATGTACATTAAAAGTTACCCTAGATCATGTAGATTGCTTTTCTTGATACAACTGCTTTTGTAAGAAATTGTTACTTGAAATTCCTAAACCTGACTGTTTTGCCAATCTGACTGTCCCTTTATAACCTGTCAGTTGTAGCTTCTAATGCTAATGGACTCCTGATGCACAGTTATGGCTGCCCCCACATTGAGATGCATTGGACATGCTTTTATGGCAAATTTATAAATATCATGCCAAGACAATGTTAGGATAGATTTAAAAAAAGGGTTAATTTCTGGTGTCAGTATCTCTTTAACAGCATTAAGTTCCACCTTCACTAGTTCAGAAGGGATGGCATGAACCTCCAGAAAGACACTTTAAAAATCAAGAAACATATTCCCTGGTTATGCTGCAAGACATAGAAAGGCACACACTGATTCTTAAAGACATACCTGCAAACAATCAAGCAGCTCTTTACATGCTGTCTTTGCACTGGGTAATTAGTTCCTTTGTTTATGGTTCCTATAAGGTACCTATCTCACATTTTTTCCTGAATTAGAGTAACAAACTTACTTATTTTCAGTCTGCTTCCAGAGGGGGCATGAGAAGTTCAGGGTAAGTAGCCTTGCCATAATCTAGATGTTCTTAGAGTGGAGGAAGGGTTGTACGAATATTGCAATAATATAATTGGTTAAATGAAATAATTGAAATATATAAAGTCACTTTCTTTCTAATTCAGCTATACTTCCAGTCACTGGATTGTTGAAAAATACTGGATATATGAGAAAAAATATAATCGTGATTTTTTCATTTACAATAGTGATGTTGTGTTGTTTTGTAAGAGAACAAGGAACTGATACAAAATCTACCTCTTCTTTCCAGACTGGCACTCCCTTCTCATGTCAAGTCTTTTCCTTTATGTTATCTTTATATGGCAAAAACTGGCCAGATAATGTTTTTCCCGTCTACAAATGATTTTCTTCTAAACATGCCTGTCAGTGTTGATAACATCCATAATTCCCAGTTCCCAGAAAATCCATGGTTAGAAGTGGTTTTCAAATCTTCCTTCTCACTGACTCCCCACATTCAGATACTTACATTGTCCTCCTTTGAATTAGGATCATTGCCCATATAAGACCCTTCATCCACTGCTTTAAAGGGGGAGTTCAAAACTGCCTTAATTTTTCTGCTTTTTTTAAATAATTTTTTTTCCCCCAGTTTTCAGGTAGGAAACTTCTTACCTCTATGTGGTTGCTTGAGCTTAAATGCTCTAACAACTGGGAAGCAGTTTGAAAGTCAGAAAGTCAAATTAATAGCGGAGGGCTTAAATAAAAATAAAAGAATGTTATTTCTTATTATATAAATAACATTATTGTTATTATATAAATAACATTAAAATTGAAGTCACTCAGCTGATTTGCTTTTTGGAATCTGGGGTCATAGATTATTTTCAAGATCATTTATCACAGTAGAGTTTTATTTATTTTACATATATAGGGGCATATTTATTATAGTGTGTAAGCCAACATTACTGGTGATGTAATGTTATTGGATTATTTTTTTTTTTAAATAAATACATGACCAAATATAATAATTTTTGTTTCATTTGTTTCACTAGGTTTTCTTCATCTACTTTTAGGACTTTGAAAATCAGATGATGTTTTAGGTAATATAAACACACACAAAATACACAAAATATAAAGCACAACTGTATATAGAATACAAGTCGCAACACAACGCTGGTTAACTCATATTTGCATTTCATGGCAGCACAGAAACCAGTGCAATTTGAATCAGAATTTGCCCTGTATTGTCCCTTATAGAACTGATTATATTGGGCTGCACAGTAAAGACACCAGTAGTACAGTTACAACTATTTTAACTTTTTTTTATATGCACGTCTTTGGACTGGTGTGCTCTTGGCAGTGTCTACAGTACAACTCTGCACCGTAGTAGATGTAGATGTTTAGACAGGCCTAGGATGGGATACAAAAAAAGGCCTTGGTATTTTAAGTACACAGAAACCCAAAAAGCCACCCAGCAGCCCATAGTGGCTGCCTATGGCATCCACAGATTGCCAGCCCCGGCCTGGGTAGCACACATCAATGTCCTGATAATAACAGAGGTTATGGCTGATATATCCAATATCTAGTTAAACATTTTGGAGGAAAATTACTGTTTCAGCATGTTTTAAAGTGGGACTAAAAGAGTGCAGGAAATCAAAAGGCCTGGGCTTTCTTTTTCAAAACATTCTTTTATTCCCCATACAGAGATAGAAATACATTTTTCTAAGTTTAGACTTTGTAATTGTATCTTTAGCCTTGAAAGTGATTTGCAAAATAAATCAAGAACAAATTGTTGATTGAGATGAAAGATACAAACAACATACAATCTAAATGACTGAAGGCTAAATGTTCTATTGGATAATATATAGCACCTCTCCCTGTTCTTAGAGCTGAATGTTATGCTTTATAAAAACACTGCTCTCAGTGAACAGAAAAATCCCAAATCTTAATAATAGAGAAGGACAAGGTCCAGTTTCAACCACAAATGCAGCCATCTACAGCATTAAAATAATTTAGCAGGAAATAGAAAATATTTGTCAAATACAAATATTTCTTTTTTTTTTGCTGAAGATTAATGTAATCTTCCACCAATAACAGAAACATTTGCAAATACTATAAGATATTTTATAACCAAGTGGCTGTCTGGAGCTCAATGTATTCATCGTCCTGTCAAGAGCTACTTACTTCTCAATAAAATCCCTTAAAGCTTTAAGTTGTAAGTGATGTAGGGGTCTGGGCTCACTAAAAGAATATTTTGTAAAGCAGCCCTGTAATTCTGCAGTACAGAGAGTTACTACTAACATATTTATTAAGTCTGCAAACCAAGACCCTTTGTGAACATTTAGGAGCTTTTAGGAAGACAGCCAAACCATCCCATCGAACATATTCTGGAGAGCATAAATTATAAATGCTGTTTGTTGCCATTATGAGTGCATTCTTTGTCCTGAAGTGTTCCTCCATGCAACCACAGTTGGAAACAATAATACTAAGGCTAATATTATGTAGTACTTCCATTCCAGAAATCCATCGAAGCCTAATATTTGTATGCTTTTAAATTAAACTTTTTCACCATTTATTGATAAACTGTACTAAGCACTAGTAGGTTAATGGTACAAAATGCATTTAAGTTGTTTAGTGTGATATCAGTCATAGAAGACTACCTGCCTTAGGTAAAGAATAAGGAAGCCAGGCAAATGAGACCACCAGGGTATCAATTTTTATACCATGATAAACTACAACCAATTTGGCAAGTCAACTTCACATTCTTTTCTGCACCTTTTTCCATGATTGCTATTTGTCATTCCCTTGGTGAATACCTTCTGCTTTTAACTACTAAAGAGAAACTGGCAATTGTGACTATACTGTTTATACAATGACAAAAACTGTAATAAACAAAATCAAAACATTTAAAAATGATTGTAATAATGATACCTTAAAGGAGTGCTGTTCAACTTCTGTGGTACCAAGGGCCAGAATTTTTCTGGCCTATGTGATGGAGGGCTAAAAATGGAAGCCAGTTTTGACCACTCAAAACCACACTTCAAACCACACCCAGTTCAAGCTACACCCATGTTATCACAAGGGCTTTTAATACTATACCATCATTAATGGTGGTAGTGCAGCAAAATCCCAAATGGTTAGTGCTCACTGTAGGGATATCGCCCTTCATTCATATGTTAAAGAATTATATTATGTTATATTAAGACATGCCCTTAAATCCATATGCCTCCTTCTCCTCTGTGGATAGAACAGCAACCTCCAGAACATAATTACGCACCTTACAGACATAAGTATGGCAAACACAGGCAGCATAAGATAGACAAAGTATGGCACACAAAGGCAGGGTAGGGCAGGCAGAATATTGTCTGCCCTACCCTGCCTGTGTGTGCCATATTCTGCCTGCCCTACCCTGCCTGTGTGCACCATACTCAGCCTGCTCTACCCTGCCTGTGTGTACCATACTCTGCCAGCCCTATGCTGCATGTGTGTACCATACTTTCCCTGCCCTACCCTGTGTGTGTGAGCCATACACTGCCTGTCCTTAGCTGCCTGTGTGTGCCATACTCTGCCTGCCTTATGCTGCCTGTGTGTGCCATACACACAGGCAGTATAGGGCAGGCAGTACATACAGTGACACAATACTGCCACTGCTCCTACAGTCTGATGTGTGAATAGGTAAACAATGTGGGAGCTTACCGTCTGAGCCTGAGGTGTCAACAATGCAGGGGGTGAACAATTTGGGGACTAAAAGGCGTAAAAAAACACAGGGGATTTCATGTTTAAACAATACAGGGCTTTACAGCCTGAATCTGTGTGAACAATGCAGGGGGCCAGTTAATCTCAGTACTGATACCATTTAAAGCTTACACAAGCAGTGTTAAGCAGTCCCAGCAGCCAGATAGGTGGGAGGGGGGGGGGTTACAGCTGGATGTGGCCTGCAGGCCACCAGTTGGACAGCACTGCCTTAAAGGAATACTGTCATGGGAAACTGCATCTGTTAATAGAGCTTCTCCAGCAGAATTGAAATCCAAAAAGATTTTTTAAATTTAATTTAGAAATTTCACATGTGGCTAGTCATGATCTTTCCCAAAGTGCCACAGATTGTGCTCTAATAAACTTCAGTCACAGTTTACTGCTGCGCTGCAAGTTGAAAGTGATATTACCTCCCTCCCTTTCCCTTCCCAGCAGCTGATCAGCGGAACAATTGGTAGGTAACAATATAGCAGCTCCCTGCATTGCTAAAAATGGTAGATATGGAAATAGCACTCAATAGTAAAAAGTTCGGCTTGGGAGTAAGAGAAACAATAGTTTATCTGAAAGCAGTTCTAATGTGTAGTGCTGGCTCCTTCTCTAAGTTTTGGATTAAGCACAATGCACTGAGATTGCTGCCTATACACCAATATTACAACCAAAAAAAATATACGTTTACATACATACATACATACATACATTTGTTAGTTCAATACATGGATAACATTTTAAATTGTAGAGCGGATTATTTGCTATGTAAATAGTGTAATTTAGAAATAAAAAAGTATACAATTAATTAATGATAGAATCTCTTTAAGAAATGAACAATGTCACAAATGATTTGCACTTGCTATGCTATTGTGAAGAGGCAGTATATTAATGATAAATCTGCATAATTTTACTCCTTTCTGCTAGTTTAAACTCCCCAAAAAGTGCCAACAATACATGTTATCTGCTTTGGAACTACTTTGGAAAATACTTAAATAGATGGTTAAGCTTGAAAGGTTTAAAACTCAAGCAAAAATACCTTTTTAACCTTACTATACTATGTAACTAAAAATAAAGATAATAATACCAACCATTGTCCTGCTGAAAGGTAACATTTTAAACCAAGCTATAGACTAAAATATATATTTTTTTGCAGTCCTTGCAGGTGAAAAGTAGCCCAGAGAATATTAAAACAATATCTCATTTCATTGTATGTATCATCCTATTGGCCTTTCAAGTCTGTCACTGCTAACATGAATGAGGATACTATTTAGGCTTGGGTCTAAATCTATAAGACAAAGCCTATGTCATTTTGGAATTTAATTCATTAAATTAAGAAACAACAAACGTTCCTTAATTCTTAAGTTTAAAAAAAATACAAACAATGAAAACAATACGGTTATAACAGTTCAGCTGGACTTTACATTAGTGGAACAACTAAGCACTGGGCTTTATTCTCTGAGCTAATTACGACTATGACTCTAGGTACCCACAACTGCTTCCAACTCCACAGCTCTGGTCACAGCCAGCCAAAATGGACACTCTCCAAAGCAAAATCCCCTAGTTTTTCTTCTAACCTGTACTGTGAGTTACCATAAATCTATGCCAGCAGAGGAGTTTGCCTGAACTTGTTAAAATAAGGTTTCAAAATGTGAGGCTTAAGTGGCCAATTTAGGAAGCGTGTGGCCAACCAGGATGGAGAAAATGGCAGCCTTAGCAAGGCATAAGTTGCAAGCTGAACCTTTAATGAAAACTGGGAGGTGGAAACCATATATAAATAACAAGTTTCATTAGAAGAAACAGAGGTAGGCTTGTAAAACACTGACTGAATATACAAATCCAAAGACAGAAAGTAAGAAGCAACAAAATCTATAATTCAGCATTTATTTAGTATTCTCACCCTTCATGCAGTGCTGGCAGGCAGTGTTTGCATAACTTGTTACAGTATTTACTGTATGTGACACATGTCTTAAGCCTAGTGCACAGGACTAAACTGTGCCATATTTAGTGTTTTCCTGTTTATGCACTGTACTGGTGACCTCTACTGGCCATTCATGCAGTAATTCTAAATTTAAACCAACATTGGTTCCTGTGACACCACAATAAGTGCAACTAAAATCAATTTAGTATTGGTTTATTATGTATCTCTTCTTACTTGACTAAAGTTACCTCTGGATAGTTGATATTTTTAGTTGTTTAGTGCAGAATTCACCACTGTAAATTACCTTAACAGTTTTAACAGAAAATAAATAATGCAGATTTGAAAAGAACATTGGGAGGTTTCAGTCAGTTATTTTACTCCTTTTTACGCACTTTTGATCTTGGAGCTGAAAAGAGAAGAAAAGAAAAATAGTGACTCATAATCTGTTTTTTTAAGTACCTTTTCTGGTAAAAAAAAAACTAACTTACCATTAGGATTTTCTTGTTTGTAGAATGTTTTGAGCAATTCAACAGCTTTCTCAGCTTGGTATCCACCAATGTACTGAAAACACAAGGATATATATATATATTTATATATACACACGTCTTTAAGACTATATATGTAAATATATAATACATGGATTTAATAGGCAGCTGTAATACTGGTTCAGAAGCAGTCCACAGATTTGCAATGGAAATTAGGTTTTGCCCTTGTATACTTTCAGTTAAATAAGACTTCTGTTTCATAAGGCTTAATCACATGATGATTTTTTCTTGGCAGGTAAAAACTGATCATAAAACCTGGACCTAACTTTGAAATGCTAACACATGCTTTGAAACTGTTTCTTTTATAGAGATTTTTTGGAGACTTACATGGGACTAATGGGCTAAGTAAGTCTTGTGGCTCAGTATGTGTCTAGCTTGAGAATTACAAATGTCTTGTCTTTAAATTGAAGCTCTTGGAGGTTTTTGTTTGCTATTCGTTTTTTGTTATTTGTTCGATTTTGTATCTCTCTGCCATTTTTATTTGCAATAAGTGTTTCAAGTGTCACTAAAAAAAGAATTTAAAAAAATGTTGAGCTAAAAATAAGTACCTTGAATTCGGTTCCTGTATCAGGTATATTATCACCAGCAACATTAAGCACTGATCCACAGCCTCCGAATCGTTCATTCCGACAGCCATATACCACAAGCGGGATTTATAAAGTTTCATTAAGGGTCAAATGTATAAAGTGTGAGCAATACTACCACCTCATTCACAGTAGAAATGTACAATGACAGATTATTTTGCACACCACAATTTTTAAAGGAGAAGAAAAGTTACAAAATGTTAGGCACCCCCCCCCCCCCCAGTGATTCCCCCCAATGTCATCTTTTACCTGAAACTCCCAGCCAGTAAAAATTACACATTCCCCCTGAATAGGTTCATATGTCTATTACTTTCTACTCCAAAGTTCCAAACTGCAAAGCTTTCCTAAAGTTGGTGATTTTTTTATGACATTTTCAAAAATCACCTCAAAACTTCCACTATGCAGCATCTTATTTTCTACAGGTCATTAGGTAGCTATATAAAATTCCCTAAATATGAACCTCAGAGGTCTACTGAACAGTTTGATGCCCACTGTACATAGGCTTATCAATGCACATGGCACTTAGAGACCCCAAAATATACCTTTTCATACTAATTTCATTGCTTACCTAATTTATAAACACATGGCAGTTTTATGTGGGGTAAAAGCTGCAGAAATGTAGGGACACTCCTGAAAATCATATATTTATTTTAAGTACACATTCTGACAAATCCAACATGGCTAAAGAGTCCTTTCTACACCAAAGTACCAGTATCAGTTAGTGGTTTTTATGACATTTCAAAATGTATGTGTGTGTAAATGTACAGTATGTAATAGTGCAAATAAAGGGCACTTACCTGTTCTGGGGCAGGTCCTGAAGGGTCTTCTGTGCAGAGTCCTGCACAGCAAGCAGTGAGTGGGCTGTGCCGGGGGGGAAGAAGCAGGGCAAGCAGCAGAAGCGAAGTGATCTGCTGCTTGGAGGTCGGCCCTGGGACGATCACATTGCAGGACCAACATGACAGCCCCCCAAGTTCGTTGCCGCCTCTGCAGAGAGAAAACTTTATCTGCTCAAGAACGTACGCCATACATTCTTGGCAGATAAAGCCTTTTCTCTAAAGGCTTATTTTAAAGGCTTAAAGGGTTCAACATTTATAAACATTAAAAGCATTCACCCAAAGCCAAAAAAAAATTGCTAATGAAAAGTGAGACAAAATATAAATATATAAAAAATAGTTTTGTTGAGATATTGACAGAATTGATTAAAGAAGAACATAGTAACATAGTAAGTTGGGTTGAAAAAAGACATACATCCATCACGTTCAGCCATAATGCCTATATATAACCTGCCTAACTAGTTGATCCAGAGGAAGGCAAGAAACCCCATCTGAAGCCACTCTAATTTGTTGCAGAGGGGAAAAAATTCCTTCCTGACTCCAAGATGGCAATCAGACCAGTCCCTGGATCAACTTGTACTAAGAGCTATCTCCCATAACCCTGTATTCCCTCACTTGCTAAAAATCCACCCAGCCCCTTCTTAAAGTTATATAATGTATCAGCCAGCACAAACTGATTCAGGGAGGGAATTCCAAAACTTCACAGCTCTCACAGTAAAAAATCCTTTCCGAATATTTAAATGGAACCTCCCTTCTTCTAAACGGAGTGGGTGCCCTCGTGTCCGTTGGAAGGACCTACTGGTAATTAAAACATTAGAAAGGTTATTATATGATCCCCTTATATATTTATACATAGTTATCATGTTACCTCTTAAAGGAACAGTAATGCCAAAAATGAAAGTGTATTTAAGTATTTAAAATATAATGTACTGTTACCCTGTACAGGTAAAGTTGTGTATTTGCTAAAGTAACAATACTATAGTTTATATAAATAAGCTGCTGTATAGCCATGGGGGCAGCCATTCAAGCTGGAAAAAAGGAGAAAAGGCACAGGTTACATAGCAGATAACAGATCAGCTCTGTAGAATATAATGGGGCTTTATCTGTTATCTGCTATGTGCCTTTTCTCCTTTGAATGGCTGCCCCCATGGCTACACAGCAGCTTTGTTTATATAAACAATAATAGTCTTTCTGAGGCAAACACACCAGCTGTACCAGCACAGGGCAACAGTACATAATATCGTAATTATTTTTATACACTTTCATTTTTTGGTGTTACTGTTCCTTTAAGCGCCTCTTCTCCAGTGTAAACAGACCCAACTTGGCCAGTCTTTCTTCATAACTGAGACTTTCCATACCCTTTACCAGCTTAGTTGCCCTTCTCTGGACCTTCTCTAACTCAATCATGTCCCGTTTGAGCGCTGGAGACCAAAACTGAACAGCATATTCTAGAGGGGGCCTTACCAGCGCTCTGTAAAGGGGAAGAATAACACCCTCCTCCCGTGAATCTATACCCCTTTTAATACAGCTCAAAACCTTGTTTGCCCTTGCAGCTGCTGCCTGGCACTGCTTGCTACAGCCAAGTTTATTATCTACAAGGACTCCAAGGTCCTTCTCCATTATTGATTTGCCTAGTGAAGTCCCATTAAAGGTATAAGCAGCTTGCATATTTTTACATCCCAGGTGCATGACCTTACATTTATCCACATTAAATCTCATTTGCCACTTAGCCACCCAGATTGCAAGTTGGTCAAGATCCTGCTGCAAGGATGCCACATCCTGGATAGAATTGACTGGTCTGCAGAGTTTTGTGTCATCTGCAAACACTGATACATTACTTATAATACCCTCCCCTAAGTCATTTATGAACAAATTAAACAAAAGTGGACCCAGTACAGAACCCTGAGGGACCCCACTGAGAATCTTATTCCAAGTAGAGAATGCACCATTAACAACCACCCTCTGTACCCGATCCTGTAGCCAGTTTTCTATCCATGTGCAAACGACTTCACTAAGACCAATAGCACGGAACGGTATCAAATGCTTTGGAAAAATCCAAATATATTATATCTACTGCATCCCCACTGTCCAGCTTCTTACTTACCTCATCATAAAAAGCAATTAAATTGGTCTGACATGACCTGTCCTTCATAAAGCCATGCTGATTAGTGCTCATAATGCCATTCTCCAGTACATAATTTTGTATGTGATCCCTTAACAAGCCTTCAAATAACTTGCCCACCACGGATGTCAAACTTACAGGCCTATAATTGCCAGGCTGAGATCTTACTACCTTTTTAAATATAGGAATGACATTCGCCTTCTTCCAATCCCTAGGTACCATACCTGATGAAAGAGAGTCTGAGAATATCAGAAACAAGGGCCACTGTAAATCTGACCCTAGCTCTCTCAGTACCCGAGGGTGTATTCCATCTGGCCAAGGTGCCTTGTTTACATTTATCTTGTGTAACCCTTTAAGCACCATATCCTGTGTCAACCACTGTGTAGTTGGGGCTGAGGCAACAGTGCAGCTATCGGGTGGGACTTGGCACTCTGGCTCCTCTACTGTATACACAGAAGAAAAGAACTGGTTAAGCACATCTGCCTTTTCTGTATCCGCTGTAACCATATTGTTACTATAACTCAATGGGGCCACACCCTCAACCTGCATCTTTTTACTATTAATATACTTAAAAAACTTTTTGGGGTTAGTCTTGGCCGCAATGTGCTCCTCATTTTCTATCTTTGCCTTCCGGATTGCTGTTTTACAACACTTGCTATAGTTTATATTCATTAAACGCAGCTACTGTCCCCTCTGACAGGCTGAGAAGGGACAGTCAGGTTGGCAAAACAGTCAGGTTTAGGAACTTCAAGTAACAATTATTTACAAAAGCAAATCTCTCAGCGAAAATCAATCAACATGACCTATAGGTAACTTTTTATGTACATTTATATTTTGAGGAGTCGTTTTTTAGTGTCAGTGTCACTTTAATGGAATAAATTGAGAACAGTAATGATTTAATATCATTTTAAATGACAACCATTTCTGCTCTGTGTTTTTATCAGAAAACATAATGCCCCAATCTATGCCCTGAAGCGCTGCCCTTAAGGAGCTAAAATTTGCCTTCCTAAAATTGTGTCTTTGTAACCCCAGTGTAAATTAGTTTCCTGCACCAAACATCAAATGAAATAACATTATGGTCACTATTACCCAGGGGTTCAACCACTTTCACATTTGCTATACGTTTTGGGTCATTAGAGAACACTAGATCCAATATAGCATGGTTCCTGGTTGGCTCCTCAACAACCTGTGACATAAAGTTGTCATGCAGCAAGTTTATAAACTTGTTCCCATTTACTGTCCTGGCAGTACTATGGCTCCAGTCAATATCAGGATAATTAAAATCCCCCATTATTATCACTTGCCCCAAACTAGCAGCCTTTTCTATTTGCAACAGGAGCTGAGCCTCCTCCTCCTCACTTACATTAGGGGGTCTATAGCATACCCATACAATTAGTTTGGTAGATTCTTTACTATCTGTGAGAAGCTCAACCCATAAGGATTCAGCTCCCCCTGGAAAGACAGTTTGGCATTTTTTTGCTGATAGATTAGTCACAATAGTGCAAGCCACAATGCTATATTTATTCTGTAGAAAGCTTTACCATAGCTGAGTAAACAGCCTTAGATGCTCTCTCTGTTTGTTTAAGATAGAAGCTGCCATTTTAGCTTGGTCTCAGTAGCTTCCCTGCTGCAGCTCTAGCTGTTTGGAGGGGGTGGGGAGCAAATTCTTATGTGAGGGGGAAGAGGAAAAGAGAGGGGTGAGGGAGAGAAGAGCAAACTGAGCAGACTCCTACCGTGCCCTGAATGATTTTTCTGAGAGCAGGAAGTCTGACACAGAAGAACATGTGTACACAAAAGAAGACAAGAAATTCTGATAAAGCTTACTTTTAGGTAGTTTTTACCTTTGCTTCTCCTTTAAATACAATATAGCATGTTTCTCTCTAAGCACTTACATGTGGGTCACCCCACAAAAGGCAGTTTGCAAAATAAAGCAGAGAAAACTGTGCATAATATACCCGGACTAACGGATATTTGTCTCAATTATCCACGCAAGAACGATAAAGAAAAGTACTGAGGTTTAGAAACACCAAATGGAGCAAGGCAAATGCTTTGAGCATCATGCATGTTAAACACAAAAAAAGTGCAAACCATTTTTTTGTTTGAAAGCAATGTAAATATGTGTATAATTTTCAAAATGCTAAATAAACAGATTATGTAATACTGTTGTAAAATGTTAAAACATGAACAGTTAAAAAACATGCTGTAGAATAGATGAGAAAAACAAACTGGTACAAAGGATACTGAGTAGACGCAGAGCACCAGCGCACATAATGCAGGGTTCTACTGTTACATACAGAACTATATTTTCAAACACGTCTCTGGATTTCTTGCTGTTCTTTTCACACCAATCCAGCACTTGATCAATTGCAACCATTTCTGCATGTCGCGTGGCCTGACAAGAGAAACAAAGTGAATTACCTTTAAGTCTGCATTATCTGCAGTATTTTTGATAAAATTAAAGGATGATAATCACACAATGTATTCATATATTTCATTATATTGATATGATAAAATAAATGATGCTAAAAGAAATGTAAAAGCAATAAATGAATGTGTATTGTTTGTGGCAAGGAATCTAATCAGCTACCATAAAATGAACTACTTAGAACTGGATTGAACAAATTGCTTCAAATCAACTTATCTGTGTTAAATATCAGTTCAACAAAAAAGTAGAGAGATGTACAGGTATAGGACCTGTTATCCAGAATGCTCGGGACCAAGAGTATTTCGCATAAGGGGTCTTTCTGTAATTTTGATCTCCACGCCTTAAGTCTACTAAAAAAATCAATAAAACATGAATTAAACCCAATAGGATTGTTTTGCATCCAATACGGATTAATTATATCTTAGTTGGGATCAAGTACAAGCTACGGTTCTATTTTTACAGAGAAAAAATAAATCAATTTTAAAAACTGAATTATTTGATTAAAATGGAGTCTATGGGAGACAGGCTTTCTGTAATTCGGCTCTTTTTGGATAACGGGTTTCCAGATAATGGATCCCATACCTGTACAGAAAATATGCTCTACAATTGCTTCCACTGGACAACAATTATGTTAAAATGTATCACAGTTTAATTTTAAACTTACAATTTGTCCAGCAGTTAGTTTAAGAAGAAATAATAAATTCTTCATCCCACACTAACCAAGGAATATTAAACAGAGGCTTTCATTATAATGGGAGAAAGCAGTGTTGCTGTTTTTTTTTTTACTTACATTTTTGGTTTCGTTAACTTCATTTCTTCCTTTTCCAACAACCTGGTTGTCATAAACCATAAGGCAGCCAACCGGAACCTCTCCATTATTCAAGGCATCTTGGGCCTGAAATAAAAAGGAATACTAATGATGTATGATAAGATAGAAATTTCATGGCTAAAAATGGACCCTAGCAGTTTACACTAGTCATGACAGACACTAGGGGGGAACATTTACTAATCCTCGAATGCTCCGAGTGTATTTTCGACGCCCGCACAACTTTTTTGTACGCTTGTGTGAAAAAAATCAGAAAAGGTTTTCCTGCTGTTTACAATCGTTCGCTACGAAAATTTTGTTACTTTTGGATCGCCAATATGATATTATCGTGACTAATACGATTTTTTCGTAAGCATTTTCTTGATATTTGCGATCTTTAGAAATTATCGTATCCAATCCAAATTCTTCCCATTCGGCATTCGAACCCGTGTTTTAATTAATCGGTATAGGTATGCAAAGTTTATGCATTTAGAACCCTGATGGCTGCTGACTAGTTGCAGGCAAGCTGACCATTATATATATATATATTATATATATATATATTTACCTCTATAAATGCACTTTACAGGAATGCCTTGTAAGCAATTTTTCTATGTTACATGTATCATATATTACAGGTACATTATCCAGATTGCTTCCATTCATAAGAATACCATTAGATATTTTAAAAATAGTTGCACTTTATAGCTATGTAATAATTATAGAGTACAATGTATTTTTTTCACAATGACAATTTTATTAGACAAATAATGGCAAAAGTAGTTTACAAGAAGAATCTAAAAATATATCCTAAAGGGATACTGTCATGATTTTTATAGTATACCTTTTATTTCTAAATTAAAGTTTACATAGCAAATAATCAATTTTACCATTTAAAATGTTATTCTTGAACAAATTTATTTTTTTAGTTGTAATATTGGTGTGCAGGCGCCATCTCAGTGCACTGTGCCTGAGGTTTGAGCTTTCAGAAATAGCCAACACTACACATTAGAACTGCTTTCAGGTAACCTATTGTTTCTCCTACTCCCATGTAACTGAAGGTGTCGCAAGCCAGACTTGGATTTCTTACCATTGAGTGCTATTCTGATATCTACTGGGAGCTGCTATCTTGCGTCCTTCCCAATGTTCTGCTGATCGGCTGCTGGGAAGGGGGGGGCGATATCACCCCAACTTGCAGCTCAGCAATAAAGTGTAACTAACGTTTATCACAGTACAGGTCACATGGCTGTTGCACCCAGGAAAATGAAAAACATAGCTAGCTCCATGTAAAATTTCAAAATTAAATATAAAAAATCTGTGTTTTTGAAAAATGGATTTCAATGCAGTATTCTGCTGGAGAAGCTCTATTAACTGATGCGTTATGTAAAAAACATGTTTTCGCATGACAATATTCCTTTAATTTAGACAAGTCAGTCTCAAAAACATTCATAAGTATACATTTGAAATTGAGCAAAGCTCTATTGTGACCACAAAGTTTGTTAAAGGAACAGTAACACCAAAAAATGAAAGAGCTTTAATGTAATGAAAATACAATACACTGTTGCCCTGCACTGGTAAAACTGGTGTGTTTGCTACAGAAACACTACTATAATTTATATAATAAGCTGCTGTGTAGCCACGGGGGCAGCCATTCAAGCTGGAAAAAAAGGAGAAAAGGCACAGGTTACAAAGCAGATAACTAATAAGCTCTGTAGAATACAATAGTGTTTTATCTGTTATCTGCTATGTGCCTGTGTCTTTTCTCCTTTGAATGGCTGCCTCCATGGCTACACAGCAGCTTATTTATATAAATTATAGTAGACTTTCTGAAGTAAACACACAACTTTTACCAGTGCAGGGCAGCAGCACATTATATTTTAGTTACTTTTATACACTTTCATTTTTTGGTGTTACTGTTCCTTTAAGTTCAAAATAGATCAAAAGTTTATATATAGTCATGGCCAAAATTGTTGGCACCCCAGAAATTTTTCCAGAAAATCAAGTACTTCTCACAGAAAAGTATTGCAGTAACACATGTTTTGCTATACACATGTTTAATCCCTTTGTCTGTATTGGAACAGAACAAAAAAGGTAGGAAAAAAAGCAAAAATTGGACATAATGTCACACAAAACTCCAAAAATGGGCTGGACAAAATTATTGGCACCCTTAACTTAATATTTGGTTGCACACTCTTTGGAAAAAATAACTGAAATCAGTCGCTTCCTATATCCATCAATAAGCTTCTTATACCTCTCACCAGGAATTTTGGACCACTTTTCCTTTGCAAATACTCCAAGTCTCTCTTATTGGAAGGGCACCTTTTCCCAACAGTAATTTTAAGATCTCTCCACAGATGTTCAATGGGATTTAGATCTGGCGCTTTGTTGCCATGCAATACTGGGTGCTTTTTGACGTATGTTTCATGATGCCTTGCACACATTTAAGGCACCCAGAGGCAGCAAAACAACCCCAAAACTTCGTTGAACCTCCACCATATTTCACTGTAGGTACTGTGTTCTTTTCTTTGTAGGCCTCATTCTGTTTTCAGTAAACAGCAGAATCATGTGATTTACCAAAAAGCTCTATCTTGGTCTCATCTGTCCACAAGACGTTTTCCCAGAAGGATTGTGGCTTACTCAAGTACATTTTGGCAAACTGTAGTCTTGCTTTTTTATGTCTCTGTGTAAGCAGTAGGGTCCTCCTGTCATAGCGTTTAGTTTCATTTAAATATCAACAGATAGTTGGCGCTGACACTGATGCTCCCTGAGCCTGCAGGACAGCTTGAATTTCTTTGTAACTTGTTAGGGGCTGCTTATCCACCATCCAGACTATCCTGCGTTGCAACCTTTCATCAATTTTTCTCTTCCGTCCACGCCAAGGAAGATTAGCTACAGTGCCATGGGTTGCAAACTTCTTGATAATGTTGCACACTGTGGACAAAGGCAATTCTAGATCTCTGGAGATGGACTTGTAACCTTGAGATTGTTGATATTTTTCCACAATTTTGGTTCTCAAGTCCTCAGACAGTTCTCTTCTCCTCTTTCTGTTGTCCATGCTTAGTGTGGCACACACAGACACACTATATATATATATATATATATATATATATATACACTGCTCAAAAGAATAAAGAGAACACAAAGTCAAAATGAGGCTCAGTAGTGTGTGTGGCCATGTGCCTGTATGACCTCCCTGGATAACAGGTCCCATACTTGTACAGGTATGGGACCTGTTATCCAGAATGCTCGGGACCTGTTAAAAATCATTTAAGTATTAAATAAACCCAATAGTATTGTTTTACCTCCAATAAGGATTAATTATATCTTAGTAAGGATCAAGTACAAGGTTCTGTTTTATTATTACAGAGAAAAAGGAAATCATTTAAATAAAAAAAAAAATAGAATTATTTGCTTATAATGGAGTCTATGGGAGATGACCTTCCCGTAATTCGGAACTTTCTGGATAATAGGTTTCCAGATAAGTTTCCAGATAAGGGATCCCATACCCTCACAGTGTAGTACAGTGAAGTTTAAGTGCAGTGAAGTTGTGGTAAATACAGTGAAGTTGAAGTACTTTACAATACAGTACAGTAAAGTTAAAATAACTACAGTTGAGGTATGTGAAATTAAAGTAAACACAGGTAAGTACAGTGAGATTGAAGTAAATATAGTGGAGTTGAAGTAAGTATAGTGAAGGTAAAATACTTGATTATATACAAATAATAAAAAGCAGTTAAGCAAATAAAAACAATGTAGGCATTAATATGCATAAAAGCAAATAGGCGAGGGACAGAGTTTAATAAGGAAACAGCTGTGGGAGAAAAAACTTTTCCCATAAAAAAAAAAAAACAACTTTTTTTTTACATGTATGGTTTTAAAGGTATGACCTGAAAATTTCAACAAGTGAAGTGGAACAAATTTTGTCCTGATCAACAGCTCACTAGTACAGGTATAGGACCCGTTATCCAGAATGCTCAGGGCCAAGGGTATTCCGGATAAGGGGTCTTTCTGTAATTTGGATCTCCATACCTTAAGTCTACTAAAAAAATCAATAAAACATTAATTAAACCCAATAGGACTTGTTATGCCCCAATAAGGATATTTTATAAATTTTATAAATTCTAAATTAGTTGATTCAAATGGAGTCTATGGGAGACATAGCTTTCTGGATAACAGGTTTCCGGATAAGGGATCCCATACCTGTACTGACCTACATGGTACCAGCTTGGTACAGTAAACAGCCCTCATCTTAATCAATGACACCCACAACAAATTAATCCTATAAGAAATTGATCCCCAAATAGTGGTTTGTGAGCAACATGTAGCTCATCAAGCCCTTGATGTTGCTCCCAGTGGCCCTAAAGTTGGTGCCCATTTTTGAATTTCTGACTTGGGGGCAAGTTTTGGAGGCATAAAGAACATAAGTATTGCTAAACAGAACTTCTAGTAGTCTGCAGGTCCACACTGGGCTACTAATTAAACAATCCTTGGTCACCCACTAGGAAAGTTTTTGTGCCTGTGTTGCTCCCCAGCTTTGTTTTCATTTAAATGTTGCTCACAGGTAAAAAATGTTGGGGATCCCTGCTAAAAGGAATGGAACTCATTTATAAGCATCTACATCCCTAAGCAACTGCATGACGCACAAGTTGCTGATTTCTCAAAACTTTCCTGTCCAAGTCATTGCCTCATGGAAGACCATCAGAGCTTCTATAATTCAGTTGAAAAAATAATGTATTTGTTATATTGTTCTCTATGAAAAATGCTGTATCCTTTTCATTTAAGTTAATGATTAATGCACTCTATAAGATTATTTTAGTCTAGCTTACAGAATACTGTATCACTGCTCAACCATTCCAATTGTTGCTAAATTATAGTCCTCTTCGAATAAGGGACACATGCGTTTCTTGAAATACTGTATATACTAAAGTATAAGCCGATACGAATATAAGCCAAGGTACCTAATTTTACCTAAGAAAACTGTAAAAAAAATACTGTCTCTGTGTTTAATACCATTGTACCTGTCTGGGTTAAACCCCTCCCCTCTATCTGCTGTGCCCCTTAAGCTGGCCATACACGCGGCGATCTAACAATGTTTCGTGCGACCATCGGTCGCACAAAGCATTGTCAGATCCGCCACACACAGTCAGGGCTGAAACAGCAGATAAGGAGGTAGAAACAATAGGATTTCTACCTCCTTCTGCCGATTCAGCCCTGACGGCAGATTTTGGTCAGGCGCCTTATCAAAATTTTCTAACCTGGCCGATCGGCGAGTCGTCCGATATCAGCAGCTTCCTGCGATATCGGTCAACTCGCCGACATGCCATACACGCACCGAATATCGTACGAAACGAGGTTTCGTACGATAGTATTGGTGCGTGTATGGCCAGCTTAAGTTTGATATTGCTGGCTGGCATTCGGCATGCGCGGCGTAGGGGGGGATACGGCGTGCGCGCGGAATCCCAGCGCAGCATATATTCACTCAAGTATAAGCCGAGCATGAGTTTTTAAGCACATTTTTTGTGCTGAAAAACTCGAGTATATACGGTACTTCACCAGCATCTGTAGTCATTTGAGGGGATATTTTCTGAATGTGAGGCCCAAAAAATATACAGTATAACCTGGTATGGGACAGATGTCATACAACTGAAGTGTAAAAAAGATAAATTTACTCCCACCATTTGAAAAGCCTTGTGCATCCAGTTTTGTATTTCTTCTGTCATTTGTAGAGGCTCCATTGGATGCTAGGTTTGGCCTACTGTCATTTCAGGAGTAATAGGATTCTCTGTAAAGATTTATAACAGGACATTAAACACAATTGTATTACTTTAATCAATCTAAAGTCTAATGGCAAAAGAAGGCATCTTAATTGTTAGGGCTACAGCACATGAGGTATTTTCATCAACATACGGGTGAGAAAGCATTTTAACTTTTTATCTTGCCAGTGTAACCCAGAAGGTGATTGGAATAGGACTGCAGTTTCAGGGCTAGCAGTGGATGTCCTTAGCAAATCTATGTCCTTTTTCTCTCTGCTATTAGAAGTGGCTGATCTAGGGTTTAAACATTCAGGGTTGTGGGGTTCACAGCAGCAAAGGTTCTCAGTAAAGAGTTGTCACTATCTGCTATTTGCTACAGGTCCTAGCAGTTGTATACTACTGAGCTTCATTCTTTTATCACTGATTATTTTTCTTCATACCATTTACACTTACTATAATTATTTTATTATATAATAATTGCTTCTATATATGTTTAGGTAAACCATCACCCAAATTAACTTCTGATATGCTGTTGAGACCAGAATTGAAAAATGTAAAAGAAACACACCCATAACAATTGAAGAAGCATATTTTGCGACTGCAGGTGGACAACTTTAGAGAGCAAAGTAGTCCTTAATTATTGAGCAATTTTGTAAACAAGTCAACAGGATATAAACAGTCCATCCTGTTGGTGTTTCGAACACAAACATTTCAGTGGAAAATAGCAAGCCACCCTGCTCAACATCAATTCACAGTATCCTCCGATAAAAACGTATAGCTGAAAGATCACCGAGGATATATGACGCCTTGTTAGTTTTGGGCAGTTTTTTCTTTTTGCAAATTCGCGCTTACTAAACCCACGACTACACCGTACGCTACAGACTGGCTATAGGGCGGTGTGCCCTTAAAAACATTGTATGTAGCACTGAACGCTCTTTGGTAGTGAAACTTTTCTATGGATTCGGTCACTATTACGTAGGATCTTCTCCTCACCTCTCCCACAGCCTCAACCTGCTCACGTTTGGCGAAGTGCCGCCCCGGAACCAGGAAGAAGCGCCTCTCTATCCGGCGGAGGAAAAAGTCCGCTGGTGCGCGGTGCAACCTTGAATGTTGTCCCGGGCAGGTGGTAAAGGACTGCGACTTAGGACAGAGTAAGAAAATGTGTCATGTTGTGACGCGCTCTGTGTATTTGGAGATTCTTTTGTTAAAGGGCCAAAAACTGAAAGGGCCTTTTATACCACTATCAATAACTCCAATTGCTATTATCACCGAAACTATATTGTGTTGGTAAAATTGTGTTCTGGCTTCGTAAGCAGTAGCTATTTTATTTAACCTGCTGGTTTGATATTTCCGTGCAAATGGCATTTTAAACTACAAGCTTAAACTACAATTGCTACCATTATACAGGTCGTTATTACCATACATTTGTAAAAGCTTTTTAAAGCTCTTTAAATATATGCCCTATATAGATAAAAATGGTGGCTGTACAGTTTGGAAAGCTTTGCTATTTGTTTTGATATCCTACAAATGTTACTGTCCAATACAAAGAACTTCTGCTTTGCAATATATTCAAATTCAACGAATAATACAAAACATACTTTTGACTTGTTGTTGTAATTATAAAAAAAATCTATTTTTTTTTTTTCTTAAGCTTAACAGAGCAAATAGGAAAATTAAATTCAAGCTGCTTAATGTTTGGCCCTTGCGAGGGAGATAATAGTATTCCCAGTGCACAAATAATGGACTCCTGGTAGCAAGTCACAGGGTAATGGCAGAGTTTGTTTACAAGTAATCTTTTTATCTATCTTTCAAGGGCCAAGTATGGAGTAATTACAGTTTCCCTGCTTTCAGTGTTTAGCTCGAGTAATAACAAAAACCTTTAATTATTCATGATTAAAACAATAGCAAAAAAGTATGTTCAGCACAACAAGTCCTCTTTATTGAACTGCTGAACAATGGGCTATACTGTTCCTCTTTTTAGACATCAGCCAAGATGGCAATTGATAGGCAGGTCTTTAACACCATTATAAATTTATACCATGAGGGAGTATGGCAACACCTGTGCTTAAACAAATGTTTTATTCATTTCAGAAATAATTTTTATTGTGGGTTACATTTTAACCTCTCATACGCTTCTTACCATATAATTTTTTTTTTTTTTTTACATAGAACGGTTTTATTTTTAATTACAGGCATGCTATCAATGTGGAATTTTTTAAAACGACACAAGAAGAAATTCATCTTTGTTGGTGCAGTTGCAGGCGGTAAGTGCTATACAGTGTTATTTCTTATGGTGTGAAGTGTTTTTACTGTAACTTAAAATAGCACAGCAGTTGAGTTGAATCAGTTCTGTCATTCTGAGCACCTATTTTAATAGGGTGTAAAGGGTGGTTAAGTAGCAAAACAGTATAACTGTGCAGAATAGAACATTCTGTGTAGTTAATTTCTATGACAATGTACTGTGTTTCCCTTTTAGGTGTTTATCTACTGGGGAAGTATGCACAAAGAAAAATCAGAGAAATCCAAGAGAGAGAGGCTGCTGAATATATTGCTCAAGCACGACGACAGTATCATTTTGAGAGTAATCAAAGGACTTGCAATATGACAGGTTATTATGAGATATGTAGTGGTAAAAAATTAGTTTTTTAGTGTCTTGACTGAGACAACAAATGAAACATTTAATTTTAAAACACATATGGTTTTAGGCCTTGCTGTATACTGTTAGTACCAAAATTCATGAATTGTTACCATCTGATTGTATCAAAATTTGTCACACATCGGATTGACACAGTAATGCAGCCACATGCAATTCTAGGTTAGGTAATGACCTCTACATCCACTGCAATGTTACGCTTGCGTTCATGTGTAATTGTGTTGCTGAAATTCAGCAGGATTACTCCATATAAAGTTATTTCCATACAGTTACAGTTTAAAAAAACAACTTAAACACTCATAGTCCTATGGGTTTGTCTAACTTTACATAAACATCAAGTTTTTGTGGAGAAAAGGCACCAAAAAATAACAAGTAGATTCCTAGCAGAAGACAGTATCTTCCAGAAAAGTTGTGAAACCCTTTTACTGAAACAAGGGATATGCCTGTAAAAGTAACATTATTATACATTCATCTTAATATATGCATTATCAGGTACAAAAATTAAATACTTGTATGAAATGTTAGAAAACCACCCAAATTTCAATGCTGTATTTTACAAAAGCTAGTATATTTTTAAAAATGCAAATCTGTGCAAATCGTATTATGCAGTAAAAGCCTATGTCATTTTCCATCAAAAATACCTTTGTTTTGAGTAAAAGAAATGTACTTTTACTTGATGGTTGGTCACTGTCAGACCATTTTGTACCAACACACAAATAAAGACTGCACTTATGTTCTTTTTATGTTCTTAGTGTTATCGATGCTTCCAGCCCTGAGAGAGGGTTTAATGCAACAGCTCAACTCTGAGAGTTTAACCAGCCTTTTAAAAAACAAGTAAGGCAGTACAGCATGTCAGCTTGCATGTTTTGTCCTGTATGTAATGTAATCATTTTTTTAACTTGTGTTTGTATTATGATTGCAGACCCTCAAACAAGTTAGAAATATGGGAAGATTTAAAAATTATAAGTAAGTAATTTGTTTTTGCTTCTGTTTCATTTAAATCTGGGGGTACATGTTATGGCTTTATTAATGAATGTATAAGTTACAGTTGAATAGAAACAATATAATAAATTATAAGGATTTGATTAAAAATGATATTTTCCAGATTTTTAAACCATATGATATTAAAGCTTGGTGTTTGTTTTGGCTAAAACTAATAGGAATGCACAAAATTTAAATTAATTTTTAGGATTTGGTGTATCCCTTTTAAGTGGTTCTATCACCATGTGCTTTAAACTAATAATGCTACTACTTCTACACTGCTTTTAAATACAGCATAGATATTGACAGTGTTACAGTTGATCACGCACATTATGCACAATATTAGTATATTGTATGAGAGAAGACGTGTTACAGTGAAGCTTGAATGTTAAGTCCATGTTACAACTGAGCATCATTTTGAGAAATGTTAAAAATGTGGCCAAAAATATATTCCAGTGGTACATCTGTGTATATGCTTCACAAATTATTTCAGCTGCACTACTCAGAGAAAGTATGTGGTTTGTACCTATACCTAGATATAGTGTTTAATAAGCATAGTCATGAAAAATTAAGCTAATGCTGCAGTACCCCTGAACGATGAGTGTTAAACAGTTTTTCATATAAAAAAAGTTAACATTATAGGAATCAAACTTGCTCTTTTTGTAATATGAGTTTCCATAGTGTTTTATAGTGTTCTGTTAATATTCTGTTATTTTTTCAGGTTTCAGTAGAAGCATTGTAGCTGTTTACAGTACATGTATGCTTGTTGTTCTTCTTCGTGTTCAGTTAAACATTATTGGAGGATATATCTATCTCGACAATTCATCTCTGACAAAGAATGGCACTGTAAGTGATATTTTTTAGAATTTTAAAAGTAAAATCTCACTAGTTAACATATAAGGGTAATTTTCTGTTTTGGATGAGAAGTGTCTGACTAAGCTGTTCTCTACTGAGACAGGAAGGAGGCAGAGTTAACAATAAAATCCTAAACCTGGCACTTTAAAATACCGTATCATTTTAATCAAAGCAGCGGGTAGTCAAACTACTGTAATGTTAATTACAGTGAGCTTAAGTAAACTACAAATTGAAAAATATATATTAAACACAAGATAGCCCTGGGTATAGAACCATAAAATTTGACTTTGTAACTGGACAAAATAATTTGAAGAATTATGAAAACCTGTCAGTGTTGCTGGGAGCTGTTGTTTTGAGTTTCAGCTTGAAAACACATGGAAGAATAATAGTTGTCTAACCCTGCACCAGAATCCAATAAAAAGCACAGTTCCCAGCTAAATATGCAATTTGGCAGGTTAAGAGTACTGAGGCAAGGAATAGGGTATAAAACAATAGATATATAAATAAGTGTGTACAATATATCTGTGAGTTATATTACTAGAGGTTGCAAATGAGTTGTATTGTTAGAGATTATCGTTATTTGTATGAGTTCATGGTTTTAAGATTAAGAACTTTTTGTTTTGCTGTTGGCAGTAGACATAAGGTGACATTGGTTCAGTATGGTATATCTAACTGTTACATCTATGAGTCTATTACGTTTAGAAGCAAATGGAGGGTATTAGAAAAAGCAAAATGATTTGGTAGGATCTTTTTAAATTGTTCTGTACATGCCACTTAGCTGTCATGGTACATTTTTCATCTGGTTTCTTTTGTTTGTATTTTGAATTTTCTTCATAAATTTGGAATGTAAACAGGACTGGCATTTTACTTAACTTACACAGTTGAATATTCACAGTTTCTGTGCCAGTTTACACATCATCAAGTGACCCTTGTGTTAAATAAGTAAAGAAAAATAGGGACATACCGGTACATGTAATTTTTTTAAAGGGAATTCTTGGTTACATTAACCTTAATGTATAATAATGCTCAGCCCTTGTGTAAGATTTGAATGCAGCCAAGGGACAGTTTGCTTTCAGTAAACAATTTAAAAGAGATACCTGGTGGGTAGTTGCTATGTTTACATTTTTCTACAATGTAATATAAGAAACAATACTCTGGTATCCTTATTTTATTGCCACCCTGATATACAATGTGCTGTTAGTTCTTAGGGCACACCAATACATATTAGGAATCTTTCTCGTATGGTTTATCCTTTATATTATCTATTTCTATATATCTACTTCTGAACGTTCTAGTTTACCTTTTATTCTGAAGGTCAGGAAGCAGTTAGTAAGACATAGAAATAATAAAATATGAATAGGAGAGGCAGTGAATAAACAGATATCCACAAAAAATTAGAATTAACAATAATATGAAAGCCTGGGGTCAATGACCCTAACAACTAGTTGAACAAAGTTTTAGAATGGAGCAGTTACCATTTCAGGCTGGTGCATACTGTTACAGTATTTTTTTGACTTTCTTTTTTGCTTAGGCATTCTAAAGTACTGGATCTTAAACATGTACTTCCAATGCCCCTCGTCATGTTTGTTTTTTCCGTTGTAAACAAAGAGAAGCCATGATGAATCTTATCTTTAGAAGCTTAACTTTATTTAATAACTCTAATAGGTTTTCATTTGTCTTTTAAGACTCTTCAAGCATCCCCAGAGGTGCAACAACAATATCTATCCAGCATTCAACACCTCCTAGGAGATGGTATGATTTAATTTTACACTTGATAGCCTTCAGATAGCAGCCTGTAAAGCTATTACTCAAAAGCACAGAGATAACTCTGCCTATGAGCTTTGCAATTTTTCTCACCTTAGGTCTTTCAGAGCTAATAACTGTTGTGAAGCAAGCAGTCCAGGGGGTGCTAGGCAGGTAAGACCTGCTATGTGGCTTGTTTGTATTAATGCTATTATTAAGGGTCTGGGGGCTATAAAATGCTGGGTTCTTTTTACACACCTGTATGTTTGACAGTATGTAAGTAAGCTTTGTGACAGCACAAATGGATTTGTTGCGATTGATACAAATTGTAACATGTATATGTTTTTATACGCTAGTTACTGTTTTGTATAATTAATGAAGGAACTTTCTAGTGTACATTATAAAAAAAAATTAATGGTTTCCCTCCCTCCTCTCCTTTCCCACCACACCCTGATCCTCCACTCTCTTGATAGAATGTCTTTTCATCAGCTGTTTTTTACTATATTGTTTTAGGAGTTAGTACCAGCAGAGAATTTCAACAGCTACTGCTTTCAATAGCAATTACCTACCTCACAAAATTTGACCCCCACCCTTTTTGTTTTTTTTGTTACCCTAAATACCATGCCCATTTTACAAAATGTGGCAAGTTATGTAAAGTTTGAACACATTTTTGGGGTCTTGTTTTACATGCTATTACAGTTTTACTATGTGTGTTATGTAGGAGGGTAAGTGACATCCACCGCTCCTATGTCAGGCACATGCACATAGTAAGGGAGTAGGAGAGATCTCATTATTTGCATGCACGCCAACCAACATGGCTATGCCCACACTGGGAGCTCCCTCCTGGTGCGGATACCCCAGCGCTGGAGGGAGGAGTTATTTTTTTTGCAAAAGCTATTGTTTCCCCCAACCAGAGTGGGGGCTCTATTAGGTGCAACTCTGGTGGAGGAAACAATATAGAGGTGATAGGTGCCCTTTAAAGAATAAGTAAACCTTTTTTTTTTCTTCAGGAAAATTACTCTAAACAGCCTCCAGAATTACCTATATTTGTCCCTGCATTCAGTCTGACCAGGCTCCTGAGTTAGAAGTTGAAATCTCCTGTTTGTTTCCTTTCCTTCCTTGTGCAGAGTGAAGCCCCACCCCACCTCCTGTTCAGTTTCGTCTTCAGAAAAAAAAAAAACCTGCTCACACACAGACTGGCTCCTGCTGCCTCCAGGCATGCTCAGAAGGCTCTCCACTTTGATTACAGTAGTCGAAGCAATGAGGGAAATGAACAGGAAGTGGGGGCGGGGCTTCACTCTGTACAAGGAAGCAAAGGAAACGAGCAGGAGATTTCAACTTCTAACTCGGGAGCCAGGTCAGACTGAATGCAGGGACAAAAGTAGGTAATTCTGTAGGCTGTTTTACTGATTCTTTAAGATGCAAGTCGAAGTTCCCCCAAGAGACCTGTTTATCTCATTAGTTACAATTGTTGAGTATTCTAGGCTCTCTGCCAAAGGCCTATGGACAGTTGGGAGGTATGTGATTACAGTTATAAATAACGCTAAACCACTAAAAATGTTTTGGAAAGTTGCTTAGAATTATATTATCTTTATGCAAAAAAAAAGGGGTTTTTAGTAGCATCAAATTTAACAGAGAGAGTAAATTTAGTTTTAATTTAGACATATAGCTGTTATCAGTAGCTGTAAATCAGTTAATTGGCAGGCAAAGTGTCAAAAGGGGACACAAGTTAGATGTGACTTGTATAAATAAAAGAAAGCTTAAGTACTTTGTTTACCTTTTCTTTTTTAAAATTACTTTTTTACAAGCTTTTCTCTGAAGCACTGCTTCTCACTCACTGAGCTGGAACAAAAGATAAAAGAAATCCGCAGCCTTGTAGAGAAGAAAAAAGGCAGCTTAAATGGGGAGGAGTCAGACAGCAAGTCAAAGCTATGTCAGTATTTAATGCCTGATGAAGAGAATCCACTGACCACACAGGTATATATTGTCATTCTTTAAAGAGGTAGTTCACCTTCAGGTTAATTTTTAGTATGTTATAGAATGCCCTGTTCAAAGCAACTTTTCAACTAGACTTCTTTTTTGACTCTTCCCAGCTTGGGGGTCATTACTTTTTATTACTTATCTTTTTATTTACGCCTTACTCTTTTAATATTCCTGTCTCTCTTTAAGCCACTGTCTGGTTGCTAGGATAAAATGGATCCTAGGCAAACCAGATACGCTCCTGAAATTCCAAACCGGAGAACTGCTGAACAAAAAGCTAAATATTTCAAAAACAAATAAAAAATGAAGATCAATTGCAAATTGTCTCGGAATAGCATTCTCAACATCAGGGGTACCCAGAGTTTGTCACCCTGTGATCTACTCTTGCCACCTGGCCTTCACCATGAGATCTACTAATAAAAATAGCATGACGTCTATCATTTATAAAACCAAGGACACACATACATGCTAGCTTTTATCAGCCAGTGAATGGACAGAGCTCTCTCTTTTACTCCCATGCTTCTTCCTGTTACAGTTAGAGCTGCATTATTTCCTGCCAGGTGATCTCTGAGGAGCACACAGGCAACATTGAAATGGTTTCTCAAACTAAAAAATGTAAAAGGGAAATATTTACTGACTTATGACAGTTTGGCATAATAGATTCACTAATAAATGTAAAAATTAAGTGTTCATTTAGTATTTAGGTATAGTTTTCCTTTAAGGGAGTTTTAAATATGGGCAGAGAACTACGTAAACATAGTAACATAGTAAGTTAGGTTAAAGACACAAGTCTTTAACCTTAATGCCTATATATAACCTGCCTAACTACTAGTTGATCCAGAAGAAGGCAAAAAAAGAAAAAACCCATTTGAAGCCTTTCTAATTTGCCACAGAAGGGGAGAAAAATCTCTTTCCATAAAATGACTAGATATGCAGACATCACAGATCATTCTTTGTAATACTCTCCTCACTCATGCTGAACTGAATTAATTTACTTCCTTCACTTTATATATGGTGTCCTTTCACAGTAATTCTCTAAGCAATTGTCTGTAGCAATATTTTTTGTTAGCAATTGCAGTTTTTAAAATGTTCTCTAATTTTAATATGGTTCAGCTTTAGTTTGGTATGTGTCCAGTTCTTTTGTGAAGGATTAGGTACTTGGATCTATCTGAAAATTATGGGTTAGGTACTCTCCGAAAAATTTAATTCTATTTAGTCTCTGCTGTGCGGATTATTCAATGACTGATAATGAATTTTTTCTGCATATCAGTACTGATGGCTTTCCACCTATATCTTTTTTTTTTTTCTTCTTTCACCCTTTTCTTATATTTGGTTGTACTATTTCTCTTTGTATCTCCCATAAGGGTTTTCCAGGTCTAGCATCTTATAATTTGTAGATTTTTTTTTCTTTAGTTTTTCCTTAAAATATAATCCCTAAAAAAAAAATTTTTTAAATGTCCTGTATTATCATTTTAAAGGTAGTCATCTTTTTCTGTGCAGCACATTCTGGCTTTAAAATGTACATAAAAGAGATACAAATACGTAATGAAGGCTTATTTACTAACACTAGGTTAATTTGCACTAGTGCATGAAACCCATAACAACCAATCCGCTAGATCTGCTGCAGGTGAATCGTTGCATTAGGTTCCTCCACTGAGGTGATTTGACAATGTTAGTAAATAAGTCCTTCTGTTATTGAGATTGTGCAGAACTATTAGAAATAACATTTTCCTTAAATTATCACCAGGCCTATGGACTAACGGAAAAAGATGTTTTAACAATCAGGCTGCTTAATGAAACCAGGGATATGCTTGAAAGGTAAGGAGGTTCAGACCTTTTCTGAATTGCTCATTGAACAATATAATGTAACTAGATATAACCCCAATTTACATTTTCATGCTGTCAACTGCAGTGCATTTCATAGATTTTACACCTAGTTTTCCAGCATTTAAAGGAATTGTTCAGTGTCAAAATGAAAGTTATTTAAGCAAAAATGTAATCTATAAAGGCTGGAGAGGGCAGAACACTACTTCCTGCTCTACAGCCAACTCTACAGTAACCAATCAGTGACTTGAGGGGGGCCATATGGGACATAACTTTTCAGTTAGTTTGCTTTAGAATCTGACCTGCATGCTCACAAATAACTGAACAGTTATGTCCAATGTGCCCCCTTAAAGAATAAGTAAACTTTTTTTTTCTATCAGTAAAATTACTCTAAACAGCCTCCAGAATTATCTACCTTTGTCCCAGCATTGAGAGTGGCCTGGCTCCTCAGTTAGAAGTTGATTGTTTCCTTTGCTTCCTTGTGCAGAGTGAAGTCCCGCCCCCACTTCCTGTTCAGGTCTCTCATCCAAAAAAAAAACCCTGCTAATGCACAGACTGGCTCCTGCTGCCTCCAGGCATGCGCAGAATGCTCTTTACTTCAACTACAGTAGTCGATGTAATGAGAGACCTGAACAGGAAGTTGGGGCGGGGCTTCACTCTGCACAAGGAAGCAAAGGAAACAATCAACTTCTAACTGAGGAGCCAGGTCACTCTCAATGCTGGGGCAAAGGTAGGTAATTCTGGAGGCTGTTTAGAGTAATTTTACTGAAAAAAGGTTTACTTATTCTTTAAAGTCACTAACTAAGAGGTTAGAAAGCAGTGTTCTGGCTGTTACATTAGACATTCGCTCACTCCACTTTTGCCTAACTGACTATATTTAAAAAATGTTTTGTTTTAACTATATAACAAATATTTTTTATTTTGCGCAGTCTATCTATTTTACCCAGTTTAATTTTTGCACTGAACTGTTCCTTAACATCAAAATGTTTAGGAATCCACAAAGAAATAAATACTTTCTTAAAATACCATTTAATGAGGAACTGTCACCCTAAGATCTAATTCCAAAGGCTTTTCTATTGCATTAGTCAAGCGAAATAAGCTTAAGTTACACTATATAACATTTTGAAATTGTTTTCCTTCTGTCTTTGAGTTCACAATTTTTTCATAAACAGTGTTGTTAAGGCAAGGTTTGTATCATTCCAAAATCGTGTGTATGCGCAAGAATAGGGGACCTGATGTCCGTGCATGAGCTTACACAATTATAGACATTGAGTAGAAAGGGGGGTGTGAGAATTGCAGTGACTTTTATGAAGTGCTGAATGGAAAGTTATGGTGATTACTGTGCCTGAGGCATTGCGATGGGGGTGGCAATACATGATTCACATTTCAGATTTCTAAAAATATTTATGTGTGGATGAAACAGCGAAAGGAAGAAATGCCCTTTACTGCATGTCTGCCACCAAAGTACCAAAAGTTAGCAAATACACAAAAGCAAGCAAATGTGGCAAAAACAGACCTGTTTACCCAGAGTCACTGCTACACGTCACTACATGTCACTACATGTCACTACAGTGTGTGTTTTAAGTAGCATGTTTTCTATAGATTACAGCGAAAAGCAGGGACAAACTGATTAAATGTAATGAGTTGTAAGGCTAATGACAAAGAAGTGTTTTGACCACTGATGTATTCAGGTTTTAAATAAAGTAGTTTTCAAAAGGTCTGTGTGCTATAAAGATTATTGAAAAGAGCTTTAAAGATTATTTTATTTAATTAATGCATGCTCTTAGGGATAAAGTTGAATTTGTTTCCCATTGCAGTGATCAAGGGCAGCATCTGCTGATCTCTGCAGCTTCATAGCATAGTTAAAAAAATCATTGTCAGGAATACTGTACTTAGTTAATCCATAAACCTAGCTGTATACCCCAGTTCCACTGGTTTAGAGCCTCACCTCCAAATAGTCAGTAAAAGTATCTAATTTGAGTACTCTTTATTCTAATTTAAATTCTAAATATATTATATATTTTTGATCAAGCTATAAAATTCTTGACTTATAGAAACTGAATTTCCAGGTCACTTTGATATGTACATGCATAATCAAAGTGAAATCCTGACATGAATAATTTACTTGTGACGGCATGCTGGTACTGTTGTTTCTCCTTCTAAAATGTAGATGGTTAAAGGAGAAGGAAAGGTAAAAACTAAGTAAGCTTTATCAGAAAAGTTTTGTAAATACAGCCATAAGCACTCACAGAAACACTGCACTGAGTTCTCTGTCAAAAGATACACGATTTGATGTCTCTTTGTTTCGTGTGCCAGAGACACACAGCTCTCTCCTCTGTCTCTCCTCTCCTGCTCCCCCCTCCCTAAAGAATGCTAAGAACTCACTCCCCCCCCTTAGGAATGTGGATCTGAGCCAATCAGCAGGAAGCTTCCTTATAGTCTTACTAACTGAGCATGTACACCAGTCTTGGTGCAGGAATGAGGCATTTTAGTAATTTTCTTTATAGAGCTCAGCTTTTTTCCTATGAGGCTTCTGATCATCTGAACAGGAGAAATAGGCACTATTGAGAAAACTGAAGGTATGCCTGCAGCTTGAGATTAACTCTTTATTATCCTTTCCCTCTCCTTTAAGCTTGCTTATGCATGCATGATCAGGCATTGTAGACATTTTCAGCCAAACAAGTTGGCAATTTTTTTGAAAATTTCAACCTGCGGGATTATACTGACTGATTTAAATGTCAGTGCAGTGTGTTATTGCTAATTGATTAGACATTGACTGTTAATGCTAGCTTTATTTGAAAACTGGTACATTTTTCAAGGGCTGTTTACAGTTTGCTTTGGTACCCCGGGGTCCAAAAATTAAAACAAATGTTTATGTCCTTCAAGACTCAAAGAGCTTTAACTCTTTCCCTGCCAAGCACATAGCTCCTACGTGCTGGCATAAAAAGATGTAAAGCGCCAAGCACATAGGAGCTACATTTTCTTTATCCTGCGCTCACTACTTAATCCGAGTGCAGAGAACTAGCGCAAGGTAAAGAACCCCCTAGAGAACGAGCAGAGGGGGGGTTACTAGTGGCCCCTGGGGCGCGATCGCCCTGGAGCCCCATGGGAAAAGCCTGACATGTGGATTCTACGTGTCAGGCTTCTGCTGCGCTCCCCCCTCACTTCCTGTGTCGCCCACACACTGGACCCGGATGCAGCTGCTGTGCCTGCTTTTCTCCTGTCTCCCTCCTGCGATCTTCAGCTTCTAGACCGAGATTAGTGCCAGATACACACACAAACACACACTTATTACACTAATGCACACTTATTCTTACACTTATACACACACACTTACATTGCACACAAAACACATTTTGCCATGTGTACACACACTAATGTAATTTTGTAATTTTTTTTTTTATTATTGCATCGGTTTTTTTCTTGCCTGAAAAAAATGTTTTATTTCCATTGCGGATAGCGTATTCACTAACCCCACTGCGCAATACCTTTTGTGTATTATTTTGGTGTTTTTATTACATTTTCTGTGATTTTGGTGCGTTTTTAGTCATTTTATTGCATTTTTAGCCATTTTATTGCATTTTCAGTTATGCATAGTTGTTGTTCGCTTGACTTTGTCTGAAAAACTAATTTGTCCAAGCCAAAATACTCAACCTGTGATTCTGACTGCAGATATTTTATGGATTTTAGCAATTTTATTGCATTTCACATTGTTCTTTGTTACTTGTCTTTGCACATGGACGTTTTGTCTGCTGTATTTCAATTTGGGTGCCTCTATACACCACATAGTTTGGTAAATCTATGCATATAGGACATCAAACTGTTCAGTAGACCCCTGGCATTCATATTTTTGGTGTTTTATGTTGGTACGTTATGCAATGTGGGGTACATAATGGGGCAAAATGCAAGCTTTGTGACGATTTTCAGAAACCGTTCTGTTTAGCATAGCTTTGTAGTTTGGTAGTTTGCAGTAGAAAGATGTATTTACCCATTTTTGTTTTGTCAGAATGTGTATTTTTGGAAAATATATGGTTTTCTAGGGTCTCCATACTGTTAGGGGGTCTTATGGCACATAATACACATACCGGGTGCAAAAACTGCACAAGCTGGAGCGTCATTTATGAAAATTCATATGCCCTATTTTAATTTGGGTGCCGCTGTACTCCGCATAGTTTGGTAAATCTATTCATATAGGGCATCAAACTGTTCAGCGGACCCCTGGTGTTACTATTTGGGGGGATTTGCCTTTGTATGCAAGAAATTGTGTGAGATAAATGCGGCAAATTGCAACATTTTTAGGCGATTTTCTGAAATGTCATAGAAACCACTAATTTTAGGAAAGCTTTGCAGATTGGTACTTTGGTGTAGAAAGGACTCTTTATCCATGTTGAATTTGTCAGATTGTGGTTTTCAGAGGTCACCCTACATTTCTGCAGTTTCTATCCCACATAAAACTGCCATGTGGTTATGAATTAGGTAATTAGGTAGCCATGAAATTAGTATGCACAAGGTATAATTTGGGGTCTCTAAGTGCCATGTACTTTGATAAACCTATGTACAGTGGGCAGCAAACTGTTCAGTAGACCTCTGGGGTTCATATTTAGGGTGTTTTATCTTGGTACCTAATGACCTATAGAAAATAAGATGCTGCATATTAGAAGTTTTGAGGTGATTTTTGGAAATGTCATAAAAATTGGCAAACTTAGGAAAGCTTTGCGGCTTGGTACTTTGGAGTAGAAAGACATGGGTACCCATTTTAGATTTCGGGAAATGTGTACTTTCCAAAAATATATGACTTTCTGGGGTGAGTGTACTTTTTACTAGCTTTATCCTGCATAAAATGATGTAAATGTGTTGATTTTGCAGAAGCTGAAATGACAGATCATATGGGGGTATGTTCACATTGGGGCCCCTACATGCCACATACTTAGGTAAACCTATACATATTGGGCATCAAACCGTTCAGTGGACCCTTGGCATTCATATTTAGGGTGTTTTCTCTTGGTACCTAATGATATGTAGGAGATAAGATACTATAGACTGGAAGCTTTGAAGCGATTTTTAAGAAATTTCACAAATTTTGATAAAAACCAATAATTTTAGGAAAGCATTACAACTTGGTAGTTTGGAGTAGACAGGCAGTTCTATGTATTCTGGATTGCCCAGAATCTTTTCTTTCTAAAAATGTATAATTTTCTGGGATAAACCTTCTGTTAGTGGAATTTTTGGCCTTGAAATCTAAAGTAAGCAGCTTTCTGAAGCAATGCTTTGGAAATTTGGTAGTGTACTGCTGGGAGTTTTTGACCTATACAAGTGAGAAATCTCCATAAAACTATATATATTTGGTATTGGCGCGTTCAGGAGACATGGGACTTTCCAAATCAGTTGTATTTTCATGCATAAAATAATTTTTGTTTCTGGTGTATGTGTTTATATTATGGAAAATACTATTTATTTTCCTCTTAAGACATTTAGAAGCCTATATCTTGTTACAGAATTGGAATTACACGAAAACTCCTCCATATTTTGAAAGCTTAGGTTGTCTTGAAAAAAACGATATATAGTTTTCCTGAGTAAACTAAAAGTCCCCCCGAGGAAAGGCCCCTAAAGTGAAACAGTGCAAAATGTTCAAAAACTGTCTGGCAGTAGAAGTTCCACTTTGTCCAAAATGGCTGGCAGTGAAAGGGTTAAAGGATGCCTGCAGTGAGGCCAGTGTAGTATATTGAAACCATTCTCCTCTTATTTCCAGCAAGGCGTGTTAAACTAAAAAATATTTAGATTTTTACTGTATTGTTTTTCTTAAGCTATTTTTTGTTTTTTTGCAGTGAAGATTTTAAAACAGTACTGAATTCATGTTTGAGCCGTGGTTTTGGGCGACTTCTAGACAGCACTGCAGAATTTTTCCGACCAACTGACCGGGAAATGAACCAAGATAATACACTGCACAGGTAAAACTGTTGGAGCAGATTAACTAGAAAATAATTGTTACAGAATGGAATAGAACTTTGTCAATTTAAATTGAAAAATATAACCCCATTGTTATTGTTATTGGTCATCAGAAGTGATTGAAAGTAAGTAGAACATGAATGACTGTATCCTTTTTGAGTGATAAATATCCAGAAATAAAATTTAGCTAGGTGTAGCACTGTATTATAATTGATAGAGCATTTCTCCTTTAATTTTCTTTTTTTGCCTCCAGCATCAGCCTTCCACTGGCCAAAATTATTCCTATTATAAATGGACAGATCCACTCCATATGTAGTGAAATGCCCAATCACTTTGTTCAGGTAAAAAAAAAAATAACTTATATGAATATTGCTATTTTTTTCTGTTAATTGTTAAGTTATTACGACTTCACCTTATTTGATAAATAATGTGTATATGACCTCAAATCAGGTGTAGAAACATCACCAGCATGCACTCAACGGACTCCAGGACAGCGGTTGTAGAATTTCAAAAAGCTTTATCCAAAGATCCAGATCTGACGCGTTTCGTGTTTGGTCACAGGTATTCATAGGTACAAAGTCAGTAGTGAACTGATACAGTTTTATAAAGAATGTTGAGATGACTTCAGGAGTGATGTCACTTCCTATTTTCCTTATCACATTTTAATAAAGTTTCTTTGTATTATAAAAACAACAAGAACAAATGAATAAAGCAATGAATTACACAAATCTCATTTCTTCTATCCACCTTAGTGTTATCTTTAGGTTACATTATTTGCTCTCTACAGGAGAAAAAAAAGGGGGGGGAAGTAAAATGAGAAAAAAGAAAAAAGGGGAAGTAAAATGGGAAAAAAGGGTGAAGTAAAATGAGAAAAAAGAAAAAAGGGTGAAGTAAAATAAGAAAAAAGGGGAAGTAAAATGAGAAAAAAGAAAATGTGATAAGGAAAATAGGAAGTGACATCAGGAGTGATGTAATCTCCACATGCTTTTTAAACCTGTATCAGTTCACTACTAACTTTGTACCTATGAATACGCATGGCAACACATGAAACGCGTCAGGTCTGGATCTTTGGATAAAGCTTTTTGAAGTTTTACAACCACTGTGCTGGAGTCCGTTGAGTGCATACCATTGATGTTTCTACACCTGATTTGAGGTTGTGTTTTCCCTTGCTGCGGGTCTGGGGCATTGCACCCGGGCCACTGAGAGGAAGTGGTGAGTGTATATCTAACCGTTCACAACTGTATGTAGTATAATAATTGCACTAACATGAAGACTGAATATCTACAGAGCGAGAGGTTTGGGGCATAAGCACCCGGACCTGTAGTCTAATTTGGTGAGCGTTTGGCTTGTTATAAGAAACCATTAAATTTAAGCTTAAGTTTATAGTTCAGAACTACACAAGTATATAAATGATTAGGAACGACTGGGAGCCTCCAGACAAACAGAGTGAAATAATGTGTATACACAATAGTGTTTTGAACATGCCAATCAAAACATGTTTGCCTGTATTCAGTCTTTTCCCATGTATTTAAATCAGAAACAAGGTGCTTATTGGAAGTAGCTGCAGGTGGACAAAGGCAAAAGACAAAGGGAAACTATGGTGAATGGGAATTTTCTTAAACTGGGTCAGTACTGACAGGCAGCTTGTGTTCTGAGCAGAGAGGAGTAGGAGTGGTCCAGCCAGTCTTGACTGACATCTAAAGTTCAAACCCCACTTGCACATCTTTCCTATCTAATAGAAAACCTTGAAAAGACTTTGAAGAATATCTAAATATTCAACCCAGTGTCCCCTTACACTGTTTGACACTTTCCGTCTCACTCACCTGAGTCACTAACAAACACATAGCACATTATTTCTTCGTTATGAGAAAAACATGAAAGAAGCCACATATCACTTGATTTTTATTTGTTGAGCAGCAGCATTGAGTTATTTGGCACAAAAGCTCAGTAATTTGAAACGCATGCCAAGTGAGCTGGCAGGTGATGTGAGAGTTGTAGTCAAACAATAACTTTAGGGCATCCACTTGCACATTCCCATAAAATTACAATTCGCCTTTTGTATAACTTATAAATAAATGTTATAGGAACAATAACTTGTGCTACTGTTTGTGCAGTAACATTGTAGTCATTATTTATGTGTACACAAGCTAATCAGTAACAAAAAATATGCCAATTTCTTAAGAATACATGGACTGGTGTGAGGCAGGATTACAATCCATTGTAATTCACTAGAAATTATTTCTTTTTTTTTTGTTTCCAAGATGGCACGCACCAAAGCCTAACCTGCCCCCTTGGCTGCAGGCAGATATATGTGTGAGTGCACGCGTGCCTCTGCTAGCACTGACGCACAAGCTTCCCCCCCACGACCACTGGGTCTGTGACTTCTTTAGTTCTTCTTTATGCCACTGAATTATAGTGTTTGTGTAAAGGTTTCCGTAGAACATGTGCAGGTAAACAAAGGTCCTGAAAGGAGCATAACTCTGTGATTGTCAAACCTCTTTCCTTATTCTATCATGATTCTTTAAGCTCCAGCATAGTGCCAAGAGATTGGTAATTGCTAATGTGGTGCCTCTTTAAAAAGGTATCTCATTCTCTGGCTGAAAACTAGGCCTGTATAAAATATAACCTAAATGAGTAGCAGAAACTTAGACTTTAGAATGGCAGTGGATGTGATCTACTGCTAAAGCATTTGATACATTACCACACAGGTTAATAAATAAATATCTAATAATAATATGGCCTAAAACATTATTGTAATATGAATTTGCTGAAGGATAGATTACAAAGAGTGGTGATAAATGGAATATTTTCTAATTGGACCAGTTTTGTTAGTGTAGTACCACAAAGGTCTGTCCTTGGCCCTTTGTTTTTAAGTTGTTCATTAATGACCTAGAAGCAGGCAGTACTGTATCTGTTTTGCTGATGATATTAATATTGCAAAACTAACTTTGATGCTGAATTCTGTTACTTTGACAAGCAGTTTGACTAAACTAGAGAACTGGGCAGAAATCTGGCCAATGAAGTTAAATGTTGATAGATGTAAGGTCATTTACTTTCTTAGAAATTACATAAATACACTAAATGATATGTTGTGTGCATCATTATTTTAAAAGGATTTGGAGATTTTTGTGGATAACCAGCAGTGTAAGCAATGTCACTCAGTGCCTACTAAGGCAAATAAAGTACAGTATTGCATAAAAAGGGTATTCATTTGAAGGATGAAAACATAATTTTATAGGTCTTTACCTTGAATATGCAATGCAGTTTTGGCTCTAGTCCTAAAAGATATTACTGATCTGAACAGAGTACAGAGACATCCAACTAGACTATAAAAGGAATGGAAGAATTAAACTATGAGGAAAGACTTAGGTTGGGGCTGTTTTCTCTGTAGAAAAGGACCTTGCAAGGAAACAGATTAGATTTTACAAGTATATTAGAGGACATTATAGACAGATAGTGTGGGGTGGATATCTTTCTCCAGTAGAAAGATCGAAGAACAGCTACCACTTTAGACTTTAGGACATGAACTTTAATTTGAAGCAGAGTAGGTGGTTCTTTATGGTGAGGGAAGTGAGGTTACAGAATGCCCTGTCAGATGATGATGTGATGACAGATTTTGTTATTGCCTTTAAGAGTTCCTTGGATGACTTCTTGAACAGGCATAATTGTAACAGGCCTTTTTGACCCATACACCATAATATGGTATATTTATCAGGCAAGAGAACTTAGAGGTCAGGGATAGAATTTTCTAGTAATTTTAATCAGTAAATAGCACAAGATTTGTGCAATTTAAAGCCATAATTTCAAGAGTTAGTGCCGCCACTAACTGACAGGGTTTAACCAGAGCATCCCACAGATAGTCCATGTGTAGCCAAGCCACAGATAGGCTGATATACTGCAGTCCTTGATGTTATTGTTTCTCCAGGTTTTTGAGAAAGATTGTTCCGCTCTTTTAAGGGGGATTGAAATTTCTGTGGATTTCACAACTCATTCTGTCTATTGCTTCCTCTTTCTAAGTGTCCCAAAAACTGCACTGCTCAAAAAAAAAAAAGGGAACACAAAAATAAGACATCCTAGATCTGAATGAATGAAATATTCTTATTAAATACTTCATTCTTTGCATAGTAGAATGTGCTGACAACAAAATCACACAAAAATTATCAATGGAAATCGAATTTATCAACCCCTGGATTTGGAGTCACACTCAAAATTAAAGTGGAAAAAACACTACAGGCTGATTCAACTTTGATGTAATGTCCTTAAAACAAGTCAAAATGAGGCTCAGTAGTGTGTGTGGCCTCCACGTGACTGTATGATCTCCCTATAATGCCTGGGCATGCTCCTGATGAGGTGGTGGATGGTCTCCTGAGGGATCTCCTCCCAGACCTGGACTAAAGCATCCACCAACTCCAGTCTGTGGTGCAATGTGGTGTTGGTGGATGGAGCGAGACATGATGTCCCAGATGTGCTCAATTGGATTCAGGTCTGGGGAACGGGCGGGCCAGTTCATGGCATCAATGCCTTCATCTTGCAGGAACTGCTGACACACTCCAGCCACATGAGGTCTAGCATTGTATTGCATTAGGAGGAACCCAGGGCCAACCGCACCAGCATATGGTCTCACAAGGGGTCTGAGGATCTCATCTCTGTACCTATTGGCAGTCAGGCTACCTCTGGCGAGCACATGGAGGGCTGTGCGGCCCCCCAAAGAAATGCCACCCCACACTGTAAGGTTCCTGACCGCCGACTGTAAATTTAGTAATCCAAAGGGAGACCTGGCAGGACCAAGACGTATACGGGGACAAGAACGACACAACTCCAATGTTCAAACTTGTCCAATTTATTGTTAAGTGATCATCACTTTTATAACCTTCGTTGCACACGTAACTATATAAGGGTGTGTTATAGCAAATAAGAAAAAGACTATTATTGCTTCAAAGATGGCCTTCAAGGATGGCTAATGCGGGACAGGAATTTTAAGGAGGACACAAGGAGTATAACATGCGTCAGTGCATAGATAAGATTAAGTTGTTTCTCAAGGCTTATATTCATAAGGTGCAAGCTGTGCAAGAGTACTATTTGGGAAAAACAACTATTATGGGATGTTCAAACCTTGCTGTTTGCTGTTACAAAATGGAGTTACATTTATAAAATGGAGTATGATATGCTAAGCATCAAAGTGTATCAAAGTATCAAAATACATGCATATATGAATATATGATTATATGAATATGAGAATATAGGATATTATATCAAACCTTACACACACCATAACTGACCCACTGCCAAACCGGTCATGCTGGAGGATGTTGCAAGCAGCAGAACATTCTCCACGGCGTCTCCAGACTCTGTCACGTCTGTCACATGTGCTCAGTGTGAACCTGCTTTCATCTGTGAAGAGCACAGGGCGCCAGTGGCGAATTTGCCAATCTTGGTGTTCTCTGACAAATGCCAAATGTCCTCCATGGTGTTGGGCTGTAAGCACAACCCCCACCTGTGGACGTTGGGCCCTCATACCACCCTCATGGAGCCTGTTTCTGACTGTTTGAGCAGACACATGCACATTTTTGGCCTGCTCGAGATCATTTTGCAGGGCTCTGGCACTGCTCCTCCTGTTCCTCCTTGCACAAAGACGGAGGTAGCGGTCCTGCTGTTGGGTTGTTGCCCTCTTACGGCCTCCTTCACGTCTCCTGATGTACTGCAGTGTCTCCTGGTAGCACCTCCATGCTGTGGGCACTACACTGACAGACACAGCAAACCTTCTTGCCACAGCCTGCATTCATGTGCCATCCTGGATGAGCTGCACTACCTGAGCCATTTGTGTGGGTTGTAGACTCCGTCTAATGCTACCACTAGAGTGAAAGCACCGCCAGCATTCAAAAGTGACCAAAAAATCAGCCAGAAAGCATAGGAACTGAGAAGTGGTCTGTGGTCACCACCCTGCAGAATTATCCTTTATTGGGGATGGTCTTGCTTATTGCCTATAATTTCCACCTGTTGTCTATTCCATTTGCACAACAGCATGTGAAATTGATTGTCAGTCAGTGTTGCTACCTAAGTGGACAGTTTGATTTCACAGAAGTGTGATTGACTTGGATTTACATTGTGTTGTTTAAGTGTTCCCTTTATTTTTTTGAGCAGTGTATATAGCCACTCATAAGCCCCTTAGAAAATACTCCTGAAATCTACTGACTTTCTTCACCCCTCCCCTCAGAAGGAGGATGCTATCTCATCCCTTTGTTTGATAACCTTTCTGGCTGCATGTGTGAAGATGCACAGTATGGTGGAGCTCCCATATTGAAAGGGGTTAGGTTCAGCAGACCGTATGATGCCAGTGCCTCTAAGGGCTATAACAAGATTACTATCCAAATTACAGAATAATTTAGCCCTGTATATCTTGTAACACATGGCACTGAATTACCCACAGTAAATCATGTTATACGTACAAGATACACGGTGATCGCATACAAGCCCATGACAATAATATCCAAGGCTATAATGGTCTTATGATCATTATCAGTTTAGTATAGGTATATACAATTTATATTTCTATATAATATAGGTCTCTGTAGGTGATACACATGCACTGGGTGTATTTGGAAGGGTTGAGGGTTTGTTTTTTTTTTAACCCATTTTAACTAATGTCTGTTTGTGGAGTGGTAGAGTTTTAACTGCCTGCTCTGACCACAGCCAGAAGCTAGACTTTAAGAGACAAATTTTCATTATTTTTTTTAAGCTAGAAACTAGAGAGATCTCTACACTAGAGATGTATCCCATCCCAGATTTAGGGTGAGAATCACCTGTCTCTGTATTTTCTCTTTATATAGTGTTCAAAGCTTATTTCAACTGTTAATAAGCATATTTTTAATTTGTAGGACCTTCTCCTAATGGAACAGGTGAAGAACTTTGCAGCCAATGTATATGAAGCTTTCAGCACACCACAACAGCTGGAGAAGTAGCAGCTACTGAAACAAATACAGACTTACAAGAAATCTCTCCAAAATTAAGTGGAGCATCAATGTTTACAGACTGTGTGTCACATTCCTCTTAATTCTAGTAATTAATATAAATTTAGGTTTACTAGATGGATCATTGGCCTCCTATGAAAGCAGCAGTAAGGTTCCTTGTAGAAGACTTGTACTTAATTCCAGTGCTGCTGGTGGAGTAGTACTTCCCATCTCATTAAGTTTATTTGATAATACAGCAAACATGAGCATATGCATGCATTGGAATCATTTAACAGTGCAGTCATACAGCGAAATGCAGTTTTTCTCATAAATTATATATTTTTTGTTTTGACCGAACATCTAGGATTGCTTTTAAAACGATAACCAAAAAATAAATGTATACAGTTTATTAAAATGTCAGATACACTATTTAATCTTCGTTTTCCCTTATGCACGGTTCCATATATAAATAATGCTACAAGGCAGTAGGTGTGAATGAGACTGATAAATATAAACAGTATGAATAGAAAGTTAATAAGAAGTCACAGTAAGTATACAGTTGTAGCCTCACAGAGCAATAGGCTTTTTTTGTCTGACAGTGAGTGGCCCCATTTAAAAAGTGGAAAGTGGAGAATGAAGACCTGTTAAAAGGATTAATGCAAAGCTTGTGCTGGTACTATATAAAAAATAATAATGATGATGATGGATAGGACAGTCTATAACATCAGAAATTAATTTAAAGGTGAACTACCTCTTTTAGAAATAACCAGACTCAGTAGCCATATATTTTTAGACCTTAAAGGGGACCTGTCACCCAGACATAAAAAGCTGTATGATAAAAGTCCTTTTCAAATTTAAACCCAAATTCCTTTTTTATTAACACACCCATATCTATTATAAAGGCATTTAAAAATCCCAGCTGTCAATTATATATTGCCGATGATTAGCCTTCAATTTCCATTCAGCACTCACTTTCCCCCTTTCTCTTCACCATCTAAATGTGTAGCCAGTGCATTGCCATGGGCATTAGGTCTCCCATTCTGGTACATAAACAAGATTTTGGAATGATACAGAGGGGTTGTTCACCTTTGTACAACCTACACGGGGGGCGTCGTCGCAGCAGACTTAACTCCTATTGGTTTTGTCTCCAGTTCGTCTGACACTGCTTCCTGTGTCTGTGAATCTAACATAACAGTGTGTTAGCTTTGTGATATGCAGAGTGCCTATGCCACTGCAAGGAAGAAATTAACAAATGGTCTTTTAATTTATGTAACTGGTTAAAGTGCACAAGCAATCAACTAATTGGTCCAATAGGAAAAGTAAGAGCAAAGCCTGGACATGATGATGTAAGTATGTAGGAAGTTCTCAGTGTGTCGGGTTCAAAATAGGCCACTCCCATCCCTTCAGAAAACTAATCAGAGAGACAGAAGGACTGATTTAACAGGCATAAACACCCTAAGAGCATTGTTGGTGCTTTAATAAGATTTGGACATTAAAGTTGATCAACCCCTTTAATTGCTTACAAAATGGCATCTGCCTGCTTGCTGTAATTGTGTAATTCCAAGAATGAATTTTTATTATTATATTATTTATATAGCATAAATGAAGTGTATTTGGCTTTGCAAATACGATGGAAAAGAATTTGTGGAATTATTTTTTACGGCGACAGGTCCCCTTTAAGATTGTTAAAGCAATCAAGTTACACTTCCTGATTTGATAAGTTTAGGCTGATCTCATTAGTGCACTAAAAAGTATTAACTATTCCTTAGAAATTAATTTGCTTGGGTACAAGTAATTCACTAATGGTTAAAACATGCAATTTTAATTTCTTCTGTTGTTTTCTAGGTAATTTAATAGTGTAGGTTTTCAAGCTGTACACTGCACATCTCTCTGTACAGCCTCTTGTAGATATCTTTTATCAATAAGTTGGCCACCAAACCTCTGTATTTCAATAAACTGTTTTTAAATGAATACAGTCATGAGAAACATGCTTTTTTTAAAAAATGTTTGCAAATCTTTTTTTTTTTTTTTTTTTTTTTAATAGAAAACAGATTTTTTTGTATTTAATTTTGAAATTTCCCAGGTGCCCAAAGCCATTTGACTTGTGTTCTGGTAAGTTGGAGTGATATATCACCTCCTCCCTTTCCCTCCCAGGAGCCAATCAGCAGAACAACGGGCAGGTAACAAGATGGCTCCTTGACAGCTCTGCTAAAGGATTCAGCTGCCTGAACTGATAATGCCTTCATGGGCTAATAGCACTGTTGGTACTGCTGTGAATTTCAGCAAGTCAGTACTGCCTTCCAGTAATTTCTCTGCCAGCTAAAATACACTGTGGAAAATCTTCCCTATGTGCCATTAGCCCCAGTAAGCTTGTACGGTAAAGGAGATATAGACATATGCACAGACGCGATATTGGTTGCCTCGTCAATCCACCATACATGCACCGTATATTGTACAAAACCTTGTTTCGTACAATAATATCGGTGTGTGTTTGTTCAGCTTTACCCTTCCAAAAAGCAGTTTCTAGAAGGTTGCAGAAGATTTCAGCATTGCAGATCAGACCAATTTTAGAAATTGTTTGCATTGTTAAAGGTGCTCACTTGTGGTAGACTTGAGAATAGCACCCAAGCACGAGAAACCCAGTTTAGTTATTGTGCTACTTGTGGCACTTGTTAACAGTACACTGAGAAGGAGAAACAATAGCTTATTTGTAAAAAGTTCTAATGTGTGTGTTCTGAAAGCTCAGACTCAGGCACATTGCACTGATGGCTGCCTACACACCAATATAACAGCTAAAAAAATACATTTTTTTGTCTCAAGAATAAAAATCTAAATGGTAGAGTGAATTATTTGCAGTGTAAACAGTGTAATTTTGAAATAAAAACTACACCATAAAAATCATGACAGAATCCTTTAAGTATTAAATACACTTTGTGTAAAGTAGGCTGAGAGTATTATAACATACAAGTTCCATGACAAAAAGTTATGTGTCTCAAAATGTGACAAACACCCCAGAATACAGAGATACAGTAGTTTTATTTTCCATTCCATACACATACACCCACCAGTGTTTTCACATATTTTGTTGTGTTACAAATTTAATAAGATTTATTTGGGATTTTTACTCTTTTATTAACATGACAACACTTGGGGGTGGGGGGAAGCAATGTGGAAAAGACAGAATGACAGGGTTTTTATGGTTTGCAGTACAAAATAAGAAAGACCTTTTTCTGTCAGCCAACATCAACCTTTATATTGCTTTACTTCTTCATTTAAGCCAACTATCTTAAGCACCCAACCCCAAGGAGCAGGCATCTGTGAATAGCTGAGTGCTGGCAAATGGACCACCATTCCCTGTTCTCCTAATGACGACCAGTTCAATTTTTTTTCAAAACCGAAAAGCTGAACCTGTAAAGAAAGAAACCATCAGTTAAAAATTATGCCTTCATTTAACTGTAAATAACATCAGGAAATGTTTTAAACTCATTCAATATGATATGGGATTATCTCTTTGGATTTTTATAATCTAATCTTTTTTTTACACCTGCTGATGTGTTTTAATTTGTATCAGCTTTAAATTCCTCATAAACTAAATCTGAAAAGTTTTTTCGCTTCATAATTATGGTAGCACGAATTACAGACCCACCGAGCAGCCATGTTTGTTCCCCTCTTCCAGGTTTTAATTTAAATGCCTCCCAAGTGAATAAATATGCCCAATCACAAACCTGCAACGCCCCTTCTGCTTTCTGCCGGTGTGTGACAAGCTCAGCTCTGTTGTCTATGTGTAATGGGGGGGGGGGGGAGGCAGGCTATTTAAATTCAGAGAGGGGGGGGCACAGCCCTTTGAAGCAATCTATTTCACAATGCGATGCGAGGACCGAAGGAGGGAGTGGGAGCTCTTTGAAGCAAATGGCAAGCTGAATCCTCCCAGTTTATGACGCAGTCCTTTTGACAGATTGAGAAGCTACAGTCGGGTTATCAGACAGTCAGGTTCAGGCTCTTCAGTAAGATTTATGTAGAGAAACAGGACTTTTAGGAAAAAACAGTCAACAGGACCTATAGGTAGGTTTGGAAGTAGGTTCATATTTTTAAAAGAAATTTTTTGGTGTCAGTATCACTTTAACAAAGCTGGAGGTAAATATTAAGGAAGAGCAGTCTGGAACAGCACCACTTGCACACATCTTAGGGCATTACAGCAACGTTTCAGGCCATGTGTGACCTTTTATCATGCTAACTAACAATTAAACACTTTCCTTTTTATACCCTTGTACACCACGTAGTGGATACAACTTTATATACAATAGTGTAGCAAAAAACAAAGTTTCTTCCAATGTGTCTTAAAGTGGACCTGTCACCCAGACATAAAAAGCTGTATAATAAAAGTCCTTTTCAAATTAAACATGAAACCCAAATTCATTTTTCTATTAACACATCCAAACCCATTATAAAGGCATTTAAAAATCCCAGCTGTCAATCATATATTGTTTGGGCAGACAATAACTTTAGCTTTCCGTTCAGCACTACGTAGATGTCACTGCACATGTGACTTTTCCCCTCCCTCCTCATCATCTAATTGTGTAGCCAGTGCATGGGTATGGGCATCTGGTCCCCCATTCTGGCACATAAACAAGATTTTGGCATGATACAAAGCTTGCCTTCATAACAGTGTCCACAAAATGGTGCCTGCCTGCTTGCTGTGATTGAGTAATTCCAAGATGGAAAGAAACAAGATTGATATTATTTATATAGAGTAAGTAAAGTTTATTTTGCTCAACTAACAATAGAAAAAATAATTTAGAGTTATTTCTTAGGATGACAGGTCCCCTTTAATAGAGTAATAGTATCAAATTCACATCTTTAAAACACAGAATAACAAAAATCCATATTTTAAAACCCGTAAAACATGAAAACATAGATAAAAAAAACACAGAGGGGGAATCTATCTAAAGATAGGTCTCAAGTCATATTCTTTATTTAATCCAAGAGGACTCCTCTCTGTTTCAAATCAACTTTTTCAACAATTTAAAATTTAAGTTGGTTCAATCTATGTCCACACTCAACAAAGTGGCCCGCTATGACTGATCTTTTTTACCTGTATTTAGGAACTCTTATTCCTTTTCGGACCATTCTCATCGTCTGCCTGACGTATGCTAGCCCACATGGGCATTTGTTCACATACACTGCTTTCGTTGAGCTGCATGAGTATTTTCCGCAAATCTATATCGCATTACCTTTTCTGGGGTGATAAAGAAACTCCCCCAATTGCACATTAGAGCAACAATTACAGTTATAATGAAAAAGTACCTTTTTTCTTTTCTGCATTATCTTTACGCACATTATTTGTTCCCATATCAGATTTTACCGAGGGACTGCCCACACTCTTTCCCTTTTTACAAGCAATAACTGGAGGCCTTTCAAACTCCTTTATAAATGGAAGGAAGGTTACCTTTAACCAAGGACCAGTGTCTCCTCAAAATGTGAGCAATATGTTTACTTAACATATTATATCGAGACACAAAACTAACATGATTTTCCACTTTTTTTGTCTGTTTTTTTCCTATCTTGTGTCTGAATATCCTTCAGTTGACTCTGTAATAAGTCATCTGGATACCCCCTGACTCTAAATTTGTTACACATTTCTTTTAACCTCTGCTCAACTGTGATTTCGGTAGAGCTTTTTTTAATTGTGGCGGTTGAAAGGACTTGAAATGCATTGACAAATTCCGATCTGTCGGTTTTACATAGAGGTTAGTCAAGAGCCTATTGTCACATTTATATACTCTTGTATCTAAAAAAGGAATAATGTGTGGAATAAGAAGTGTGCAATAAAGACATTTTAAACAAGAATACAAGTGGTTGCTTGGATGTATCGATGGGAAGTGGCCATTGGGGAACCTGCACTATTCCAAAACAGATTCTATCTACAAAAAGGTAAATTTACACCTGCCATATATTTTATATAACCAGAAAACAGAAAGGGATAAACAGATGCTACTTGCAACTGCAATTACATTTACAAAAAAAAAAAAAATTGCAGATAAAAGATTACCAATCACAGAAAATGCCCACTGCCTCAAAATGTCATTGGCTAAATTATATTAAGTTAATTTTAATGTAAGCATTGCCTAAATGGGGAACATACAAATGCATTCTGCACGAGTTTCATAAATTGAGCTTCGCATTTGGATGCTATAACCTAATTAACCTGAAACAAATGTTATTAACATTCCACACTCCCAATATATTTTTGTATTTTTTACATTAGGTCAGTGTAATCTTACCTCTGTTTTTTCAGTCATAGCTTTAGGCTCGCCAAGGACTAACTCCCACTTAGAGGGCCAACTCAGGAATATGGCATACAGTGCTTTTTCTTTGGGTCTGCATGTGTACCTGGTGATAATAAGTTATCATTGTGGGTTTTAAACCAAAAAATATAACTACAACATATCAAAAAGCACACTTTACAAGTAATAATTATATTGCATGAAGTAATCGTAGTATAGGAATCAAGAGATAAATACCAAGCATAATAGAGAGCCAATAATAGTATATACTTGAGTATAAGCCGAGTTTTTCAGCACCAAAAATGTGCTGAAAAACTAACCCTCGGCTTATACTCGAGTGTATGGATTCCATAGAGCTGGCTGTGCGACGGACATTCGCGTGCTCGCACATATGCGCGTCCGTCCATGGGGGTGCGCACAGCCAGCTCGTTTGGTACGGTAAGTTCACTTTATAATATGGTCTAACCTAGCACCTGGCACTCAGAGCTGCAGCTAAGTTTGTTATCTATTATTATTCCAAGATCATCTTGAACAACAGATTTGCTTAAAGTAACAGCTTTTAGACTATAATTATCCCAGATGTTACTACAGGCTAACCTGCATAACTTTACATGTATTCAGATTAAACCTCATCTGCCATTTCTCTTTTCTGCTTTTCTCCTTGCAAACCATCTATAGAGTCATTTATGACAGACTGCAAAGGCTGTGACCTGACACTCATTCATGTGGTATTATGGTATTATAACAACTCTGCTCTGTGCCACTCAAGTTTCTACCAAAGTACAACCCTTTTCCCAAGCCTTATGCATCTGTCTATGATGTGGAATAGTATCAAATAGAGGGCATAAACCTTTTTTTCTATTACCTGCTCATAAAAGCTAATTAGATTTTCTTTTTCACAAGTTAGCATTCATTAATTATGGTGGCTCTCTGTAATCATTATATTGTTTTATAATGTAATCCTAAATAGAATCCCCTATTACCTCTACAACTATGTTTTTAGAAGTAAAGCTGGCAGTCTTATGGCACCAACCTTGGTCTAGTTGGATTTTGTGTGTATTTAACTGTGTGACCTGTGCTAATCTGCAGCTGCCAGCATGATATATTTATGAAGAGTTCACAGGGGGTCACGCTGAGTGTCCTTTTATTATTTATTTGATTATTGAAACTTAGCAGTAGTGGCTGCATTTACCACCCTAGGCTTATACTCGAGTCAATAAGTTTTTCCAGTTTTCTTAGGTAAAATGAGGAACCTCGGCTTATATTCGGATCGGCTTATACTCGAGTATATACGGTAATACTTTTACTATTTGCATTAACTAAAATGCAATCTATGACCTCAATATTTATATTAAATTTAATGAATGATCCTGCTTTTGGAGCAGTGGCTGAATGTACAACCTGTAGATTCTAGACCATACAGAGGCTAGAACTAAGCTTATTGTCAGCAATAACCAGGTTTACTCTGGTGTCATTCTATGTAAGGTATCATGCTCTGCAATGACTATATACTGCGCTACAGTAGAGTAGGAGAGCAAAAGTGTTTTTCCTCTGCACAGGATAATATGAAAAAAACATGACAGTCACTGCATGGCCTTCATAGTGGGTGTTTAGAGAAAACGGTCAATCTGTACAAACACCACAGGCTGTTTTGTCAGATCACTATTCGAGTATGGACCTAATCTATTTCTGCCTTTTGCTAAAACAGGGGGAGGTTAATTCATATCATGCCTCTGCCTACCAAATGATACAACAGGGAGTGCCTAACCACAACCTCAAAGCTTGCCAATAAGTTTGACTGAAGAACAAGCTTTGGCTAGGTTTATTTTAATGAAAAATGTATTCTCTACACATCTATACCACAAGAGGAGGGGATTATGTATGTAGAAGACAAATATTTCCCACCAGATGGTCTACTTTCTAATTGACTGCCTTAGCCTTAAGTTGGGTAAAAACTATTTCAGGTTTAATGGAAAGTATTTCTGTCAAAAGCAAGGGATGTTAATGGGTTTTTCGGTAGCACCTTCATTTGCTAGCATCTTTGTACATACCCTTGAGCAGAAATATTTCATGGAACATCAATTCAATGGTTTTATAAAATCATATCTGCGCTATGTGGATGATGTGCAAGTAATTTGGGATGGAACAAATGAGCAATTCCAAGAAATGGTAAGGGAAGCAAATTTAAAGCACCCCACTATAAAGTTTACCTATGAAATTGGGAGGACTAAGCTAAACTTCCTTGATGTGCTACTGACTATTGAGAATGGTCAGATTTCCACAGGCCTGTTTAGAAAACCAACAGACAGGAACAACCTGTTAACCGTAAAGAGCTTCCATAACCCCAGAATGCCATTCCTAAGGGTCAATTTATGTGGGCCAGCAGAATAACATCCGAAGATGAAAAATATAAGACAGCAGCTAAGGAGCTGATAGGTCATTTCAAAGAAAAAGGTTACAGTAAGCATAAACTGATACAAGTAGCAGAGGAGGCGCAAAAAACTCCAAGGGACACCCTACTAGAAAAAACAAAAATATGTAGAACTATTCTGCAACCCATTTTTGTGAGCAAATACTGTGAAGTTGGTAAGAAACTGGAAACTTAGGTTAAGCAGTACTGGCCAAAATTGCAGGGGGATAAGAAGTATTGTAACTACTAAAGGGAACCCCCCCAATGTTTAAACGGGGGACATACTATGCCCAAGTGAATAAAAAAGGAAAGACAGAAAGCAGTTATTCCTTGGTACTCCAAAGTCCAAAGCACCATGTCTTAATTGTGTATGCTGCTCTGGGGTAATTAATGGTGATGGTTACCCATCCAACAAAAGGTTACCCTATAAAATTAAAACATTTTTCAACACGTGAAATAAAGAGTGTGATCTATATGATTAAATGCCCCTGTGGCAAGGTGTATGTTGGCCAAACTAATAGACCTGTCAAGACCAGGATAAAGGAACATAAGGGGGACATCAGAAATTTTAAAGAAGGTTCCACCAGCAATACAGCAGTGTCCAGACATTTCCACCAGTTAAAACATAACCAATCGCAACTGCGTTGGATGGTGCTAGAGGGGGAATATAACAAAACTACTCTTGCAAAAGGAGGCAGTATGGATAAAAAAACTGAACAGTCTAGCGCCCAACGGTTTAAATGATGCATGGAGTGTAAAATGTTTTCTGTAAACTACACACTACTAATGGTAACCTCTGTTCCTATACAGATATAAATAAACTGCCCTAGTGAGACTCAGTCAGCATGTGGTAAGATATCCAAGTAGAAAATAGGTATCAGTTAAGATGGGCAGTATTTGTATTGTGCTTGTACCTGGAATCTTTTAAAGCTACACTATGGTGCAAGACCAATTGTTTGGTAGTTCCTGGGCCATGTATAAAAAAAGTTTTTTGGGGTTAGGCTCCTGAGTGATCTGGAGCAGTAACCCCTCCCTTGGACTGCTTAGAACCAATGGTGCTAAGGGGGAGGTTGGACTTGGGTCTTAGAACCACTTAAATGTTTTTTGTTCAGATGTTATGTTGTTCACTTGAAAAAGGGATTTGCCCGAAACGTAGTGGAACACAATAATAAACACTAATTTGCAGAAAAGCCCTGCCTTGTCAGGTGTCCTCCATTATCCTATATGATGTCTACATACAACAGGGAGAGTTTAACCACAACCTTAAAGCTTGCCAATAAGTTTGACTGAGGAACAAGCTTTGGCTAGGTTTATTCTAATACCTGTATTTAGAATCTAACATTTTGTAATGCCTCCTATCACTTAGATCAGCCAGAGCATTATAGCCAAACAATTAGTTTGGGAGATTCATTTTTATTAAGGACCAGTACTGTCTGTAGTATTTACAAGCACGTCTTAGCTACCATAAAGTTTATTGAAACTAAAATGGCTAAATAATATTTTCATCTTCAAAAAGTAAGAGGTGCTTCTGTAACATGATGCAAGCTTTGTTCTAAAACAGTGATCCCCAACCAGTGGCTCAGGGGCAACATGTTGCTCACCAACCCCTTGGATGTTGCTCTCAGTGCCCCCAAACCTGGTAGTTATTTTTGAATTCCCGACTTGGTGGCAAGTTTTGGTGGAATAAAAACAAGCTTTACTAACAAATAGTGGCATAGAGGCTACCCAACAGCCAATCTTAGCCCTTATTTGGCACCTCCATAAACCTTTAATGATGCTATTGTTGCTCTCCAAGTCTTTTTTTACTCACAAGTAAGAAAGGCTGGGGACCCCCTGTTCTAAAGAAACAGATATTAAGCAAAAATTTTTTTTTTTAAATAATGGTTTATTGACCACCCATAAGACTGTGGGGAAAAATCGAATATCAGTTGTCACTTTTTATACTAACACATCATTTTACAGATGTACCGTATATACTCGAGTATAAGCCGATCCGATACCTAATTTTACCTAAGAAAACTGGAAAAACTTATTGACTATATGTATAAGCCTAGGGTGGGAAATGCAACCACTACTGCCAAGTTTCAATATTCAAATAAATAACAGATAAATAAATAGATAACTTTAGGGAAAGAAAAATGCTACAGCAGCAGACAAAAGCAAGTTTAGGAACGCTAAGGAAGCTGCCATACTAATTATCAAGTACTTGGACCCCAGTGTACAAGTCCCACCACAGTACTACAATAGTAGTTACAAGGGCAAAATAATTCTTGATGCTGGACTTAATATAAAATTAATTTTTTAATTTTGTTCCTGAAGATGGGCAGTTTGTGAACTATGATTAATTTTCCCTTATCAGCTAAAATTCATTGCTAATAATGTTATGTCTGGACCTTCTCTTGTCACCTGTCAGATTTATCAGCATTATATGGCCTGCAGGGGAACTAGGGGTAGGCAGAACTGCCTAGGGCACTGTACATAGGGGCGCAACAGCATTGTCTCTTCTTGTCTACCCTCCAACCACTGATTTTTATTTATTTTTGTTGATCACTTCTAATACCAGATGCAGTAGGAATATAGGTCGCACCAGCGTGACTCCTTCTTGCTGATGATTTGTGTTTACTGAACAGCGCGGTCTTGTGTGGCACACAAATCAGCAGCAAAAAGCAGTCGCACTAGTACGTCCTATACTGTCAGTGCATCAGGTGTTAGAAAGAATCGATTCGGGCCCAAGGAGAACTAGCAAGCTGAAGAGGACTGGGGGGCACGTGTGATATTAAGGCTTGCCTTGGGAGCAGGATCAGAGGATGCAAGGCGCGTTGTGCGACCAGGTGTTTCCTTGCACGCCGATACAGGATTTGGCAATGGGTCCTTCCAGCAAGGCACGGTGATGGGTCCCTCCTGCAAGGCGCCACGTGCATCCGTGCACGCTTACGCGCATTGACGTCTGGACGCACGCACGCCCGTCTAGGCAGGGTGCAAGCGCGCTCAATTTGGCAAGAGTCGTCAGGGCGGACACAAGCGGAGGGAGTTAGGTAGGAGGTATACTTGAGTATAAGCCGAGGGTTACTTTTTGAGCACATTTTTTGTGCTGAAAAACTCGGCTTATACTTGAGTATATACGGTAACTAATATCCACCAAACTTACCAAACTCCAGCAGTGACAGTGTCATTCTGTGCTCTCCAAGGCTTTGTGCTGTAAATAGCTTCTCCATTAAGTTTAAGCCATTGCCCAATCTGCTTCAGACGTTGTTCAAATATGACAGGGATTCGACCATCAGAAGTTGGGCCAATATTCAACAACAAATTTCCCCCACATGAAACGGTTTCTACTAACTCCTGCAAAGAAGTAGCAAGAGGGCCACAAATAGCATTATTATTGCACCAGTCATGCACAGTTTTCTGATGCATCTTCTGATTACGTGACAGATACTAGCAGATAAGTAGATTATGGAATTGCTGCTTAAAAAACACATTTTATTTCTTAAAACTTTTTTGGTATAAAAAAGTTAAGGAAAGCACTGACTTTATATAACTCACATATCACATCTGTATTTATACATAGTTATGCATAATAATTTTAGACACATGATAATTTAATATGAAAGTTTCTTCTACACAAAGGAAGTACACCAAAAAGGTCTGGTAAAGCCACATGTAATTGTTTGTACTATCCTGGAACTGGCCAACATAGGTAGCAATAAATTCACTTTTTTTTCTCCTTTGTTTTTTCCTCTAGCTTGCACCTGAAATCAAAGAGATACATACACACACACACGCACAGGAAAACCAGCATAAGATCAGTAACAGGTTGGTGCCAAGAAGAGTGCACTGTATGTTAAACGCTCTGGCCCTTGTAACAAATCCTGGCACAAAACCCAAAGCACCCGTGCACACGACTGACAGTTTAACAGTGAGCCCTTACAGGCATGCTAATAATTGCTGTTTTGTGCATAGTCTGGATGATATATTAGTTGAATTATTATATATCCCTGGATTTGAAAAAAAAAAAGTCTGGGCCAGAGTCATCATGATGGCCATTGTCTAAAACTGTTTAAGTATCTGCAGTACTGGGTAAATCACTGGGATTGGAAGGAACCCATACATGAAATGGAAGTCCTACCTTGTAGTCATGGCATTGCTGGAGAATCTTATTTAGGTGCTTGAGATCTAATACTAGCAGAATTGATCCAGCCTTTTTTGGGACAAGGAATAGGTTTAAACAGAAATGTTTTTGTTGATATTTAAGAGGGACTGGAATGATGGTGTTGGAAAGTACCATGTTCTGAACTAAGCCTCTTAAAGGACATGTAAACCCCCACTAAAAAAATATTAATCAGTGAACAGCCTCTTTGAAATCTTTAAATACCTCCCACTTTGGCTGTTAATAGTAAGGCTGCAGAATCCCCTTACTCACTTAGGATTCCTCCTTCTCCTCTAACCCACTTGGCCCCCTCCCTTAGAAATTGACTTGGCTCTTGGCTAAATGAGTATGCTCGGTTCTTCTTAACTCAGGACACCAAACACACCCTCCAGTCTAGCAGCCAATGAAAAGATGGCACTGTTGGTTTCCATAGAAACTCTGCTCTAGCTGTGCACTCTGCTGGAGAAATGTTTTTTACTCCTAACCTCCTCTCCTGAGCTCAGCTTAACCATGACAGTGCTCAGTCCAAGCAGGAATTTTTATTAAAGTTAGGTTCTGCCTGTGTAAGCCTGGATTCTTTATTGCATAAATTTTGCAACAATGTGCTGTCTGCAGATGTAATTGTCAGTAAAGACTTAGAAAATGGTTGCTGGGTGAAAGCTGCGACATGTTTTGAGTAGGGATGCACCGAATCCAGGATTCGGTTTGGTATTCGGCCAGGATTTGTCCTTTTTCAGCAGGGTTCGGATTCGGCTGAATCCACGGTACTGGCCGGACCTATCTGGAAGGGTTAATGTCGCCGCATAAACATGGAAGTGAAAATAATTTTTTTACCACTTTGCATGTGGCAACATTTAACCCTTCCAAGTCCTAATTAGCATATGCTAATTAGGATTCGGTTCCATATTCGGCCAAATCCCATAGATTCAGGGGTTCGGCCAAACCTGAAAAACTGGGTTCGGTGCATCCCTAGTTTTGAGAAAATGTGATGATGCTGGTGAATGGAGGGTTTACCGTCATGTGAAAAAATCAGAACACCCCATTAAATATTTAGTTCTTTATTACGACGTCTAATCTTGTTTTTATTTAAATATGGATTTAATTGCAGGTAAACAACTAAACTTAACCTTGATTTACTCAAAAGATTTTTGCCCCACTCCTCAATGCAGAATTCTTTCAGCTGTGAGATGTATGAGGGGATTCTTGCATGTACAGCCTGTTTCAATTTACCCCACAGTATCTTAATGAGATTAAGATCTGGGCTTTTGCCACTCTGGGACTCTCCATTTCTTAGTTTTCAGCCAGTCCTTGGTGGATTTACTGGTATGTTTTGGGTAATTGTCATGTTGCAGGGTCCAGTTCCACTTCAGCTTTAATTTTCTTACAGATGGTTTCACAGGTTCCTCAAGCTAAATTATGCTTCGGGTCTCACTGCCAACATGGACCCTGCTTGAGCATGCTTAGTTTGGGCTTGCCAGAAATCAGATTCAACTGCGCATGCTCAAGCGGGTCCGTGTCGGCGGTGAGACCCAAAGCATATCAGAATGAATGGAAGGTGGCATCCAGGTACGCTGCTGCGCTGCTCTGCTTTTTTAGGTTGGGTTTTTTGATAGGGCCAATTTTTAAAGTTATACACTATGCGAGAAGGGAGAGGTGAGGGGGGTCTATGCAGGCCAGTTAAGGGGCTTTCCGACCTGGGGGGGTGTAATTCTCCTTTAACATGGAAAATACATTAGTATATTAAAAACAGAGTTGGAGGTACCATAAACTGAGTAGTCAGAGTCGAAGGATATGTACCGACTCCACAGCCCTGGGGATAAGTGGCTGTCTACATTGTTGGTTCAGTAAAAGCTGACATGCTAAGCATTCCAGATACCTGGAAGGGTTGGGACCAGTTGAGTATCTGTGAAATGTCTAGTAGAAGAAATCAACTGGTACAGGAAGGAGGGAGGAAGTGAAAATGTCCCTGCTTCTGTGTTAGCTTGCATTTTTTGTGGTCATAAGTGACCTCTTTATCTTTAAGGCACTTCCCAGGTTTTTTGGCAGAGGTAGGAGTTGACTACAGGCCCTTTTGTATTTCCCATTTTTCTGGTATGGAGTGTTAGTCATCCTATACTGAAATCCATATTTAAAAAAAAAATTGACACAAGGCTAGCTACTTTCTTACTTTCCAAAGTGCCCCAACCTTATGAATTGTGCTGTGATAAACTTCAGTCTCTCTTAACTCCTTAATTGCAAGTAGGAGTGATGTCAAATCCCTAGATGCCCATCAACAGAACAATGAACATGTAAGAAAAAGATTTAGCTGTCTAAGGGTGAAGCTAGGCTTCTGAGCTACTAGTAGCAGCTACTTTTTCATGGCTACTAAACACCAGAAAATCCCCTGCCATACACAATACCGAGAATTGCCTCTGCTAAAACAAGCATAGAGAAAATTATCAGTAAATGATCAGCATTGTCTATTTTAGTAGCTGTGACAAGTAGCTGCTACTAATAGCTCTGTGTGTCTTCTGACAGCACCTTCATGTTTCTATACTGTTGCCACTGCTCTGCCTGGGGCTAATAACACATGCTGGCAGAAAAACCCTTGTGTATTTTAGTGACTGGGGAAACGGCAAAACTGCCAATATTGCCTCCTATACTGTATACTTTTGGGAGATGGCACATGGGTTGATTTTTTGCCTTTTGGAATCTGAACTACCCATGGGTGTCAAATACCCTAAAAATACCTTTGCACTAAAGTCAGTGGTTGCCCAGATTTTCCATTGGTATTGCAACTCATAATTTTCAGTTAATTTTTGCATCTGTATATCCAACGTTTCTGCCCACAGTAGGATCTTAATATATTACATTTATTCATTATGCAAAGTGTGTGCAGTGTGCACAGCTGATGTACTAAATTTGCAGTATAGCAAAACTCTGGTGCAAAGGCATGGAACTGCACCCAGTCATACTATCCGAAATCTCATCCAACTTAAGTCAAAAGTGACTGAATGCACTTTTTGAGTTCCCCTTTGGATTTTATATGTAAGTAAATGTTCCAGCTGCGCTCGCATATAAGGCCTTACACTCTTTTGGTATCATTCTACTCTCACTCATATGAAAGTGAAGTAAGTTGTTCTACTAAATGTATTATATATATATTTTTTTTTTACTTACTGCACCTTTTTCTAGAGAAGCACCAAAATGCTTACCTGTACAATCTCCTCAATAGTTAGCATTTCTGAGATCAAAGCATTCCTCCGATATCCCCAAGAGTACCTATCAATTGTCATGCAGTTCTCCCATTTATGTTTTAGCAGGTGCCCAGGATTGTAACGATCAGTACATGTGTAGTAGCCTCCATGCTTGCATATGCAGCCATTGCCCCAACGATCATTTGTCACAACTGTATCGCGAACAGGGCTTTTCAAAATTGCATTACAAAATTAGCAAAACATTGTGTAGACACATGAAAGTCTGACAATTCTTTCTAATTGTTATTGCATGCTTGATTCATATTTACTGAAAGACAATTCATACAATTTACACCTCTCTCTGCTTTAATTTCTTCTATTACCAATTCTGAATAAATATATTTCTCCCCTCAAAATAGAAACATTTGACAAATTATTATTATTGTTATAAGTTATTAACAACAATATTATTATTTTGTTTCACAGAAATGCTTTGTTCAGAGGTTCCTGCAAATAAATGTTAAAAAGAGTTTAAGAATTTTTCAGTCCTATTTCTCATCAGCAAACAGAGATTTTTACCATAGCACTGCAAATCAACAGTGTGATTTTACGCAGTAGACAACACCTTGATGTTGTTAAGATGGAACAGCTTCTGAAAGAGGCATTATTCTGCTATAGCCAAAGTATTCTGCTTTGACTGTGCACTGTAATGGTTAAGCTGAGTTTAGGAGAGGAGGTTAAGAGAAAAAAATAGGAGCAGACAGCTAAAGCAGAGTTTCTATGGGAACCAACAATCCCATGTCTTCAATTGCTGCTAGACTGGAGGGCATGTTTAGTAATCTAAACTGAGAAGAACTGAGCATGCTCAGTAGCCAACAGCCAAAGGAAATTCCTGACAGAGGGTTGCTGAGTGGGTTAAAGGAGGAGAAGGAATCCTAAGTGATTAGGGGGATGCTGCATTTTTGACCATTGAACAACCAGATTGGCAAGTATTTAAAATTTCAAAGAGGCTGTTCACTGATTACATTTCTGTGTGTGTGTTGGGGGGGTGGTTTACATGTCCTTTAAAGGACCTAAATAAAGCTGCAGAAATCAGCACTGAAACCTGCTGTGCATCCATTTTCATTATAATTATATACTTTACATTTCATGTTATTATAGGAATAATGGAGACTCCCTCATAAACAGCATCTGATATAACGATTAAGAATCTATAAGAATACAAAATCATACCTTTCATTATAGAGCCAGGCTAGGAAGCCAGTGCTGTTCCAGTAGGTATACGGGGCATCACCATCTCCATCAGACCAAAGGATTTCAGGCTGATATTTTGTTACAAGTTCGTACAACTCAGGCAAAGTCTTGGTGTCTACAAACCGACGAGTTGCAAAAGAACTATTTTTATCAGAAAGAAATAGGGGATTGAACCACTCAAAGAGAGAGTGGTATAGCCCAAAATGCAGATTAGTGGTACTCCTAATGGCCAAAACCAATTCAGCAATGAGGTCCCTTTTGGGGCCCACATCCACAGAATTCCAGTTCCAAGAAACTTTGGATCCCCACAATGTGAAACCTTGAAACAAAAAACAGGTTATCAAATGTCACATTTGCTATGACAAAATATATAAAAAGATCTTATGTTTACTTATATACAAATGATAAATGTACTTTCATTTATGGTATCGAGGGGTATATTGCACCAAGAACATGTGCGTATAGCATGAGTTTGATGGTTGTTCAGGAGTGCTACTCTTCAAAGATATGGGTCAGTTAAAGAGAGAGAAGCTCTTGCTTAGGTAATGGTGAAATAAAAAATCATGATGATGACTTAATGCGGAGGCAAAAGAGAAATCTGAAGAGGCAAGGTATTTGTGTTTATACATACTGTGATTCATTCAGCAGCATCAAAGACAAAATAAATATGTGAAGGTGAGAAACAAGAGCAAAGAGTTGAGCTGATAGCAGACAGTTGTAGATAGTGTCAAAACCAAACTAGACTTAGGTGCTTAGGTGCCAAACATGTCCAATCTCCAAACAGACAGATAATGTACAAGGGGCCATACACTTTCTTGTGTTCTAATCATTACGGTAGACAGGACAAATGATCAAAAAAGGAGGTAATGAAGAAGAGCTGTGGCAATGCACCATATGTTGGAAAACATGGTGTATCAGTAAATAAGCTTTCCAGCTTGCCAATCCCTAAACCACCCATTATCCAAAGCACTTCGATATCCATGGATCAATGGATTGGCAAGCCACCATAAAAGTGGTGGATACATAATAATGGGCATATTCAATGCCTTTGAGACAACGAATAAATAAGGATACACAAGCAGCTTCCATCTTAAATTTAGTATATAATTGTGTTAGAATAAACACAATGAGCATAGGGGGAGCACTACCATTACTGAGAGAGGCAAAGGAAGGTGTGCATGGTCAGAAGTACACAAATCAAATCAGATGATAAGAGATAAGTATGACCAAATATTGGCACCTCCCCTTCCTTCGCATCTGAAATCTAATCCCAAATAAAACATAACTTTTATTGAAGTGGCTGAGTAAAAAAAGAGAGAAAAAGGGAAAAACACTTATTTACATGATATATGTAAATATGTTAAAATTACCGGTAAAAGCAGGATTGTATAGCAGATACTGAAAACCAAGGGCATAACACATGAAGAGTATGTCTTTGTCTTATTAATAATTCCCAGCAGGATATGAAATCAAATTTGGCACATATTTACCAAACACTGGTGTATCAGAACAATTATACTCTACAGGGATTGGGTGATATGAAAGGGTATTATAGATGCAGGGTATGGAGTGGTATCTAAGGTTAAATGATGGCAAGAGCCTGGCAAAGTGTTAACTAGTATAGATACTATTATCAACCAAAGAATGGCTGCTATCTACTTATTTAGTTATGCCCATTCCACATTTTAGCTGCGGTTAGGCATATAATTATATAATTGTATTATTTTGTCAGTGAGACCACATTGCTTATGAAGTATTGTAATGTTAGGTTAGTGATCAATAGTAAAGCAACTCCTGTTACTTGTGAACAAGTCAAACGGGTTGAGGAGACCGCCTCATAAGTATTCAAATAGACCAAAGGGATTCTGGGAACAAATTCCTTAAGCAAACTCCTTTGCTAAATATATTTAGACTGTAGATGTAAACACACTGGGATAGAAAGTAATCCATGAGTGAACCATATAACTCATGGAATACATAAAGTTAAAGAGTGGGTGTTTTTGAAGTATACACTAATGGAACAAGGGGTCACACAATTACATCCAAAAGCAGTACCATTAACACCACAAGTGTGTAGGTTAACTGGTAGCAGTATGGTGTTTTTTACTATTACTGCTCTTTGCTTACTTCTGTACATTGTTCACTTGTAAACACACACTATGCTCAAATGAAAAATGACCATGTAATATGACACTTGTAAGAAAACAATTTTTTTTCATCCATTTTCTTTTTCTGCATATTTCTTCCTTTAAATGAGCTGGCCATACAGGACTTATTTGTAGATTGTAAGCTCTTTTGGGCAGGGCACTCTTCACCTCTTGTATCGGTTACTGATTGCTTTATATGTTACTCTGTATGTCCAATGTATGTAACCCACTTATTGTACAGCGCTGCGGAATATGTTGGCGCTTTATAAATAAATGGTAATGTAATGTAATCATTGCACAGTTCTCTTCACTCCAGGCAAACAGGAGTCTAATTAACTTCAAATCCAATGGGATTTAATGTGTTAATCTTTTAATAATTAATGTTTTTTTTTTTTCATTTTTAGAAATGAGTTGGAGTTGCCATACAGCTCTGACAAGGTAAAATAAAATACCACTCACCAACTACAATGATACAGTGAACTCATATTTGACTTTTGGAGTGAGAAACAAACAGAGCAATGAAATATCCCCAGTAGTGTAAAAATATTATTGCCTGCTTGTGGTGTGTTATATATGGTTAACAGGGAGTTAAGGAATACACTCTACTTTAATACACACATCTGAAGTGTTAATTTACATTAAAGGCAAAAGTTCAAAGCTCTTACTGACCATAACTTACCTTCATGATGCTTTGAGGTTAGGACAACATACTTGGCCCCAGATTCCTCCAGGGTGATTGCCCATTGCAATGGATTATAGAACTCTGCTGTAAACTGTGGCCCAAAATCTTCATACCGAAAGTCAGGGGGGTAATTCTTTTTCATAAAATTAACATATGATGCTACCTTGCTTCCTTGCCAATACCACCTTCAATAAAAGATAATTATGAGGTGATTAATGCAACGCTACCTATCATGGCTTACGGACTGGCATTAAGATGCAGTTACATTGTTCAAACAATATCTTTTCACCAGGGCTGTGGAGTTGGTACATAAATCCTTCAACTCTGACTCCTCAGAATATGTTATCTCTGACTCTTCTATTTTTAAAGATACAGTAACACCAAAAAATGAAAGAGTATAAAAATGATTAATATATTATGTTCTATTGCCCTGCACTGGTAAAAGTTGTGTGTTTACTTTAAATCCCTACTATAGTTTATATAAACAAGCTGCTGTGTAGCCATGGGGGTAGCTATTCAAATTGAAATAGGGCTAAATGGCACCGGTTACATAGCAGAAGACAGATAAGTTGTTGTAGATTGCCATTGTATTCTACTGAGTGTATCTGTTACAGTGGTGTGAAAAACTATTTGCCCCCTTCCTGATTTCTTATTCTTTTGCATGTTTTTCACACAAAATGTTTCTGATCATCAAACACATTTAACTATTAGTCAAAGATAACACAAGTAAACACAAAATGCAGTTTGTAAATGAGGGTTTTTATTATTTAGGGAGAAAAAAAATCCAAACCTACATGGCCCTGTGTGAAAAAGTAATTGCCCCCTGAACCTAATAACTGGTTGGGCCACCCTTAGCAGCAATAACTGCAATCAAGCATTTGCGATAACTTGCAACGAGTCTTTTACAGCGCTCTGGAGGAATTTTGGCCCACTCATCTTTGCAGAATTGTTGTAATTCAGCTTTATTTGAGGGTTTTCTAGCATGAACCGCCTTTTTAAGGTCATGCCACAACATCTCAATAGGATTCAGGTCAGGACTTTGACTAGGCCACTCCAAAGTCTTCATTTTGTTTTTCTTCAGCCATTCAGAGGTGGATTTGCTGGTGTGTTTTGGGTCATTGTCCTGCTGCAGCACCCAAGATCGCTTCAGCTTGAGTTGACAAACAGATGGCCGGACATTCTCCTTCAGGATTTTTTGGTAGACAGTAGAATTCATGGTTCCATCTATCACAGCAAGCCTTCCAGGTCCTGAAGCAGCAAAACAACCCCAGACCATCACACTACCACCACCATATTTTACTGTTGGTATGATGTTCTTTTTCTGAAATGCTGTGTTAGTTTTACGCCAGATGTAACGGGACACGCACCTTCCAAAAAGTTCAACTTTTGTCTCGTCGGTCCACAAGGTATTTTCCCAAAAGTCTTGGCAATCATTGAGACAAAATTGAGACAAGCCATAATGTTCTTTTTGCTTAAAAGTGGTTTGCACCTTGGAAATCTGCCATGCAGGCCGTTTTTGCCCAGTCTCTTTCTTATGGTGGAGTCGTGAACAGTGACCTTAATTGAGGCAAGTGAGGCCTGCAGTTCTTTAGATGTTGTCCTGGGGTCTTTTGTGGCCTCTCGGATGAGTTGTCTCTGCGCTCTTGGGGTAATTTTGGTCGGCCGGCCACTCCTGGGAAGGTTCACCACTGTTCCATGTTTTTGCCATTTGTGGATAATGGCTCTCATTGTGGTTCGCTGGAGTCCCAAAGCTTTAGAAATGGCTTTATAACCTTTACCAGACTGATAGATCTCAATTACTTTTGTTCTCATTTGTTCCTGAATTTCTTTGGATCTTGGCATGATGTCTAGCTTTTGAGGTGCTTTTGGTCTACTTCTCTGTGTCAGGTAGCTCCTATTAAAGTGATTTCTTGATTGAAACAGGTGTGGCAGTAATCAGGCCTGGGGGTGACTACAGAAATTGATATTGAAATTGAAAATTGAAATTGATAAACCACAGTTAAGTTATTTTTTAACAAGGGGGGCAATCACTTTTTCACACAGGGCCATGTAGATTTGGAGTTTTTTTTCTCCCTTAATAACGTAAACCTTCATTTAAAAACTGCATTTTGTGTTCAATTATATTATCTTTGACTAATAGTTAACGGTTTTTGATGAGCAGAAACATTTAAGTGTGACAAACATGCAAAAGAATAAGAAATCAGGAAAGGGGCAAATAGTTTTTCACACCACTGTATCTGCTATGTAACCTGTGCCTTTTCTATTTTCCAGCTTGAATGACTGCCCCTGTGACTACAAAGCAGCTTATTTATATAAACTATAGAAGTCTTTCTGAAACTAACATGAAACTTTTAACTATGCAGGGCATCAATACATCATATTTTAATTACTTGAAAACATTTGCATTTGTTGATGTTACTGTTCTTTTAACCCTTTCACCGCCAGCCGTTTTGAACAAAGTCGAACTTCTACTGCCAGACAGTAGTTTACCCAGGAAAACTATATATCGTTTTTTTCAACAACCTAAGCGTTCAAAATATGGTGGAATTTTTGTGTAATTCCAATTGTGTAACAAGATATAGGCTTCTAAATGTCTAAAAAATGAAAAAAAATAATATTTTCCATAATATAAACACATACACCAGAAACAAAAATTATTTTATGCATGAAAATGCAACTGATTTGGAAAGTCCCATGTCTCCTGAACACGCCAATACCAAATATATATAGTTTCATGGAGATTTCTCACTGACACAGATCAAAAACTTCCAGCAGTACACTACCAAATTTCCAAAGCATTGCTCCAGAAAGCTGCATACTTAAGATTTCAAGGTCACAAATTACACTAACATAAGGTTTATCCCAGAAAATTATACATTTTTAGAAAGAATAGATTCTTTGGAATCCAGAATACATAGAACTGCCTGTCTACTCCAAATTACCAAGTTGCAATGCTTTCCTAAAGTTATTGGTTTTTATCAAAATTTGTGAAATTTCTTAAAAATTGCTTCAAAGCTTCCTGTCTATAGTATCTTATCTCCTACAGGTCATAAAGTAACCAGATAAAACACCCTAAATTTGAACGCCAGGGGTCCACTGAACAGTTTGATGCCCAATATGTATAGGTTTACCTAAGTATGTGGCATGTAGGAGCCTCAATGTGAACATACCCCCATATGATCTATCATTTCTGTCATTCCAGCTTCTGCAAAATCAACAGATTTACATCCTTTTGTGTGGGATAACGCTACAAAAAAATACGCTCACCCCAGAAAGCCATATATTTTTGTAAAGTACACATTCCCCCGAATCTAAAATGGGTGTCTTTCTACTCCAAAATACCAAGCCGCAAAGCATTTCTAAAGTTAGCAATTTTGATGACAATTCCAAAAATCCCCTCAAAGCTTCCACTTTTCAGCATCTTATCTCCCACATAGCATTAGGTACCAAGATAAAACACCCTGAATTTGAACGCCAGGGGTCCACTGAACAGTTTGATGCCCAATATGTATCGGTTTACCTAAGTATGTGGCATGTAGGGGCCCGAATGTGAACATACCCCATATGATCTATCATTTCTGTCATTTCAGCTTCGGCAAAATCAACACATTTACATCATTTTGTGCGGGATAACGCTACAAAAAAGTACGCTCACCCCAGAAAGCCATATATTTTTGGAAAGTACACATTCAGACAAATCCAACATGGGTAAAGAGTCCTTTCTACACCAAAGTACCAATCTGCAAAGCTTTCCTAAAGCTAGTGGTTTCTATGACATTTCAGAAAATCTATTAAAAATGTTGCAATTTGCCGCATTTATCTCACACAATTTCTTGCATACAAAGGCAAATCACCCCAAATAGGAACACCAGAGGTCTACTGAACAGTTTGATGCCCTATACACATAGATTTACCAAACTATGCGGAGTACAGCGGCACCCAAATGGAAATAATGCATATGAATTTTCACGAATGACTCTCCGGCTCGTGCAGTTTTTGCACCCAGTATGTGTATTATGTGCCATAAGACCCCTTAACAGTACGGAGACCCTAGAAAACCATACATTTTCTGAAAGCACACATTCTGACAAAACAAAAATGGGTAAATACATCTTTCTACTGCAAACTACCAAACTACAAAGCTATGCTAGACAGAATGGTTTTTATAACATTTTCTGAAAATTGTTACAAAGCTTGCATTTTGCCCCACTATGTAGCCCACATTTCAAAATGTAAAAACTACCTAAGCTTTATCAGAAAGGTCTATGTAAATATAGCCATAAGCTATAAGTCCTCTATCAAAAGAAAAACAGGATTTCTGGTCTCCTTTTTTTGTAAACATGTTCTTCGGGTATCTGACTTCCTCTCTCAGAAAAATCCTTCATTCCTGGGGCCAGAGTTTGTGCAGTTTTCTCCTCTATCCTGCTCGCACCTCCCACAAGAATGCTAAGAACTCCCTCCCCACTCCCTTAGGAATGTGTAAATGAGTTAAATGAGTTATAAGGGCTAGAGCTATACAGCAGGAAGCTATGATGACCAAGCTAAAATGGCAGCTGTCATTTATCAGGAATGATAAAGCTTTCAGCAGAATATATATAGTGTTCTAGGTGGCACTAATGTGGCAAATCTATTGGCAGTAAAATGCCAAAATTACTTTCCTTCTCCTTTAATATACTAATATATTTTCCATCTTGACTGAAAGAACACAATGTACAAGACATTTCATTATTGCCAAAGCTTAAAGCTATATGAACATGGTGTCTGCTTTTGGGAACAAACTAGCTAGGAAGTTGACGCACTACCCTATTGGCCATCCAAGCCTGTCACTGCCAGCATGAATAAGGATACTATTCAAGTTTGGGAATCTATAACTAAGCCTTTGTCATTGTGGCTTTTTATTTTAATTATTATAAAAACAACAAACATTAATTTAACCTAAAGTTTTAACAAAAGACAAATAAATGTAAACCGTAAGGTTATAATACATAGTAACATAGTAAGTTAGGTTGAAAAGAGTCATATATCCATCAAGCTCAACCATAATGCTTATATACAGTATAACCTGCCTAACTGCTAGATGATCCAGAGGGAGGCAAAAAACCCCATCTGAAGCCTGACTTGCCTGACTCCAATTTGCCTGACTCCAAGATGGCAATCAGACCAGTCCCTGGATCAACTTATACTAAGAGCTAGCTCCCATAACCCTGTATTCCCTCACTTGCTAAAAAACCTTTTTAAAGTTATATAATGTATCAGCCAGTACGACTGGTTCAGGGAGGGAAGTCCACAACTTCACAGCTCTTGCATTAAAAAATCCTTTCCGAAAATGTAAACGGAACCTCCCTTGTTTATTGTGTAAATAAAGCATGAGAGGTTATTATATGATCACCTTATATATTTAGACATACTGTAGTTATCACCTATTAAGCGCCTCTTCTCCAGTGTAAACAAACCCAACTTGACCAGTCCTTCTTTATAACCGAGACTTTCCATTCTCTTTACCAGCTTAGTTGCCCTTCTCTGGACCCTCTCTAATTCAATAATGTCCCGTTTGAGCACTGGAGACCAAAACTGAACAGGATATTCTAGATTGGGCCTTACCAGCACTCTGTAAAGGGGAAGAACAACACCCTCCTCCAGTGAATCTATACCCCTTTTAATACAGCTCAAAACCTTGTTTGCCCTAGCAGCTGCTGCTTGGCATTGCTTTCTACAGCCAAGTTTATTATCTAGAAGGACTCCCAGATCCTTTTCCATAATGGATTTGCCTAGTGCAGTCCCATTAAGGGTATAAGCGGCTTGCATATTTTTACATCCCAGGTGCATGACCTTACATTTATCCATTAAATCTCATCTGCCACATAGCTGCCCAGATTGCCAGTTTGTCAAGATCTTGCTGCAAGGATGCCACATCCTGGATAGACATGACTGGGCTGCAGAGTTTTGTGTCATCTGCAAACACTGATACATTATTTATAATACCCTCCCCTAAGGCATTTATGAACAAGTTAAACAAAAGTGGACCCAGTACAGAACCCTGAGGGACCCCACTGAGAACCTTACTCCAAGTAGAGAATGCACCATTAACAACCACCTTCTGTACCCGATCCAGTAGCCAGTTTTCCATCCATGTGCAAACGACTTCACTAAGACCGTTGTGGGGAACGGTATCAAATGTTTTGGCAAAATCCAAATAGATCACATCTACTGCATCCCCACTGTTCAGCTTCTTACTAACCTCATCATAAAAAGCAATTAAAATGATCTGACATGTGGGGACTTCACACTAGTGAAAAAAACTACACATTGGACTTTATTCTTACAGCAGAAAAGTTCTATTCGGATCTATTCGGATATCTACTGGGAGCTGCTATCTTGCTACATCCCAATGATCTGTATGCTCCCTCAGATATCACCAGGAAATAATGCAGCTCTAACTATCACAGGAATAAGTGCAAGAGTAAAAGACACAGCCCTGTGTATTCATTGGCTGATGTGACCTAAGATGTAGGTGTGCCCTTAGTTTGTTTATATGCATCGTAAAGGAAATATGATATGATTGGCATTGCTGAAACGTGGTTGAATGAGACACATGACTGGGCAGTTAATATTGGAGGCTATACGATGTTACAGAGGGACAGAGGCAATAGGAGGAGGAGGGGTGTGTCTGTTCGTTAAGCAGGAATTAAAAGCAAACATTAAGGAGGAAGTGATGATGGTAAATGAGGGAGCTGAATCCTTATGGGTTGAGATTCTCAACCAAATTAATGGTAGGGGTATCCTATAGACCCGCTTATGTAAGCAAAGAGGAAGAGGCTCACCTCCTGTTGCAAATAGAAAAGGCTGCTAGTTTGGGGAAAGTGATAATAATGGGGGATTTTAATAATCCCGATATTGACTATCAATAGTACTGACAGTAAATGGGGACAAGTTTATAAAATTGTTGCATGACAACTTTATGTCACAGGTTGTTGAGAAGCCAACCAGAAACCACTGTCAGGTACCACGATGAGTCAGATGGTGACTTGTGTCGAAATGTACGCGTGCGACCGCTTATGTGCGCAAACAGCTTACTTGCAAGCGCGTGAATTAACGTGCATGCGCCAAACATTGGCCACAGACAAGCTCTGACAGCTATATTGAATCTAGTGATCTCTAAGGACCCAGAATGTATAGCAAATGTGCAAGTGGTTGAATCCCTGTGTAATAGTGACTATAATGTTATTTCAATTGATGTTTGGTGCAAAAAACAATTATATGCTGGGGCAACAAAGACCCTGAATTTTAGAAAGGCAAATTTTAGCTCCTTAAAGGAAAAGGCTAATAAAGAGTTCATCTCAAGCTGTAGGCATACCTTCAGTTCTCTCAATAGTCTCCCCATATTTCTCCTGTTCAGATGATCAGAAGCCTCATAGGAAAAAAAACACTGAGCTCTGTAAAGAATATTCCCATAATGCCATGCTCCTGTACCAAGACCAAGACGGTGTACATGCTCAGCTTGTAAGACTATGAGGAAGCTTCCTGCTGATTGGCTCAGATCCACATTCCTAAGGGGGATGAGGGAGTTCTTAGCATTCTTGAGGGAGGGGGGAGCAGAAGAGGGGAGAGAGCTGGGCACACTCTGGCACAGGAAAAAAAAGAGACATTAAATCCTGTTTCTTTTGACAGAGAACTCAATGCAGCATTTCTGTGAGTTTTTATGGCTGTATTTACATAGACCTTTCTGATAAAGCTTACTTAGTTTTTAGCTTTCCTTCTCCTTTAAGGGCAGTGCTTCAGAGTATAGATTTGGGCATTATGTTTTCTGATAAAAACACAGAGCAGAAATGGTTGTCATTTAAAATGATATTAAATCATTACTGTTCTCAGTTTATTCCATTAAGAAGTAAATGTAGAAGTGTTAAGAATCACCCTATGTGGCTTAATTTGGAGGTTAATAAGTAAAACAAGGAAAGCTTATAAGAAATATAAGTCAGTGGGGAGAGAAGTTGCATTTAATGAATATAAACACTATAACAAGACCAAAAACTAACTGCTTTCTAAACTAAAGTCTACTGGTCTTAGTGAAGTTTTTGCACATTGATAGAAAACTGCCTACAGGATCAAGTACAGAGGGTGGTTGTTAATGGCAGGGCTGTGGAGTCGGTAGATAAATTCTCCGACTCCTCAGTTTCTGATACTTCCAACTCCGACTCCACGACTCTGACTCCTCTGTTTTTAATATGCTAATGTATTTTATACATTCATAGTGTCAATGAAAAGCATGCTTCATGGTCACTCAACGTGTTCGTTTATGCACTGCGTGCATTGGGCTTTATTCTTATAGCAGAGAAGTAATTAATTATGACTGTTTGTGAATTGGGACATTTAAACTTGCTTTTATTTATTTTTTTTTTATTCCCATTTAACCCTTTAAGTGCCAAGGGACGTAGATTCTACGTCCTAGGTACCAAGGGACCAAAGTGCCATGGGACGTAGAATCTACGTCCAATGGCACTGTCGGGTTTACAAGCGCTGCGCTCGCTTTTAAAGCAGCGCAGCGCTTGTAAACCCCTCAGATCCCCCTAGGCAACGAGCAGAGGAAGACATACATACCGATCCGGTCCCCCAGCGCCGGCGATCGGGTCCTCCAGCCAATGACAGCAGTGGGCACGCGTTGATGACATGTCCACTGCTGTCCCTTTAAATAGCGCCGCCTACTGTCGGCTCCCTCACTCCTGCTGCGCACGTTGGACAAGATGGAGCTCCCCTGCTGCCTTCCTGCTGCATTGATCGCCCCTGATCGCCTCTGATCGCCTGCCTGCCTTGGGTAAGCTGAACTACAACTCTCTACCACTGTTTATTTTGCTTATTTCTATCTCAACTGTCTAAAAATTTTTTTTTTTTTCAATTTTTTCTTCTATCTTTGTCATTATTACACTTTTGTACACACACACACTTATTTACAACTTTACCAAGCACACACAGACACTTACACACACACTTACACTTTTTTTTTTTTTTTTTTTTCTTTCTTTCTTTTCTTTTCTTTCTTTCTTTGCTTTCTTTGGCAGTCTTTTTTTTTTACTAAAACTTTATTTCTGATCTTGCTCTATAATTATCTGATTTATTTGGTTGCATTTTAGTGTTTTTTTGGCATTTTCATAATTGATTTCTGTTTTTGAATTATTCTATTGCACTGTAACTTTTTTATTGCTATTGGGTGCTGAATTTGCAGTGACGTTGGTGGATCCAGGGCTCTGACCACCGATTTCATTGCAATTATTGTTCTTCTGTTGGTTTAGGTGGTTTTATTGGATTTTACTGATTTTATGGTGTTTTATCTTTGCATTGTTCTTTGTGTGTTTAGTGCCCCCAAAAAGGTTGCTTTTGCAGTGACATTGGTGGATCCAGGGCTCTTACCGATTTCATTGCAACTATTGTTCTTTGATTGCTTTTAGTGGTTTTATTCCATTTTAACTTCATTTGATTTCAGTTGTTCTAGAAAGGTCCAGAGGTGCTAAGATTGTTCTGGTAGTTTCTATTGCCAAGGGTTAGGCTGATGCCACACACGGCGTAGGGCTGATTTTTTCAGCAACTGGAAAAATGCTTGCCGAAAATTCAGCCCTACGCTTGCTACTTGTGCCTGCACCCGAATGAATGGGATACGCTCGGGTGCAGGCACATGTAGCCGATATACGCATGAAAACGCGAGACTTTGCATTCTCACACGTTTTCATGCGTATATCGGCTACATGTGCCTGCACCCGAGCGTATTCCATTCATTCGGGTGCAGGCAAAAAAAAAGGGGTGCATAGAGTGCAGCCCCAATATTATGCATTTTCAGGTTTGGTGGCCATGTACTTATGCGCAACCAGACATAGGTATCGTTTTATTCAGGGGAACTTGCAGATTGATGGTTAGTAAGTTTTTGGTAGTTGCCATGGAGATTTTGGGGAGAAATCTAGGTTTTTTTATCTGGTTTTTCCTTGATTTCTGACCAAAGCGCTGACTTCTGCAAGGGACTGCGGCCACAATTTTCCATGTAGAAAGAGAAGAATGGTGTCTCTGAATAGCTGAAGGTGTGCACTTTTCGTAAATATATAGATTGTGGGGGTAATCTCACAGGTAGGGGGGGTTAACACTGAAAAACTGCAGGTAGTGCACATAGAGCGCAGCCCCCAAAATTTCAACTGAAATTGCCCTTATGCATTGCCCCTGTTTTGGGGCATTTGGTGGCCACGTCTTTATGTGCACCCATACATATGGGGTATCGTTTTATTCAGGGGAACTTGCAAATTGAGGTTTAGTAAGTTTTTGGTAGTTGCCATGGAGATTTTGGGGAGAAATCTAGGTTTTTTATCTGGTTTTTCCTTGATTTCTGACCAAAGCGCTGACTTCTGCAAGGGACTGGGGCCACAATTTTTCATGTAGAAAGAGGAGAGTGGCGTCTCTGAATAGCTGAAGGTGTGCACTTTTCAGAAATATATAGTTTGCGGGGGTTATTTCACAGGTATGGGGGTGTTTAGACTAAATAACTGCAGATAGAGCACAGCCCCCCCTTATGCATTGCCCCTGTTTGGGGGCATTTGGTGGCCACGTCTTTATGTGTACCCATACATATGGGGTATCGTTTTATTCAGGGGAACTTGCAGATTGAGGTTTAGTAAGTTTTTGGTAGTTGCCATGGAGATTTTGGGGAGAAATCTAGGTTTTTATCTGGTTTTTCCTTGATTTCTGACCAAAATCTAGGGTTGTATCTGGTTTTTCCTTGATTTCTGACCAAAGCGCTGACTTCTGCAAGGGACTGCGGCCACAATTTTCCATGTAGAAAGAGAAGAGTGGTGTCTCTGAATAGCTGAAGGTGTGCACTTTTCGTAAATATATAGATTGTGGGGGTTATCTCACAGGTAGGGGTGGTTAACACTGAAAAACTGCAGGTAGTGCACATAGAGCGCAGCCCCCAAAATTTCAACTGAAATTGCCCTTATGCATTGCCCCTGTTTTGGGGCATTTGGTGGCCACGTCTTTACGTGCACCCATACATATGGGGTATCGTTTTATTCAGGGGAACTTGCAAATTGAGGTTTAGTAAGTTTTTGGTAGTTGCCATGGAGATTTTGGGGAGAAATCTAGGTTTTTTATCTGGTTTTTCCTTGATTTCTGACCAAAGCGCTGACTTCTGCAAGGGACTGGGGCCACAATTTTTCATGTAGAAAGAGGAGAGTGGCGTCTCTGAATAGCTGAAGGTGTGCACTTTTCAGAAATATATAGTTTGCGGGGGTTATTTCACAGGTATGGGGGTGTTTAGACTAAATAACTGCAGATAGAGCACAGCCCCCCCTTATGCATTGCCCCTGTTTGGGGGCATTTGGTGGCCACGTCTTTATGTGTACCCATACATATGGGGTATCGTTTTATTCAGGGGAACTTGCAGATTGAGGTTTAGTAAGTTTTTGGTAGTTGCCATGGAGATTTTGGGGAGAAATCTAGGTTTTTATCTGGTTTTTCCTTGATTTCTGACCAAAATCTAGGGTTGTATCTGGTTTTTCCTTGATTTCTGACCAAAGCGCTGACTTCTGCAAGGGACTGCGGCCACAATTTTCCATGTAGAAAGAGAAGAGTGGTGTCTCTGAATAGCTGAAAGTGTGCACTTTTCGTAAATATATAGATTGTGGGGGTTATCTCACAGGTATGGGGGTGTTTAGACTAAATAACTGCAGGTAGAGCACATAGAGCACAGCCCCCCCTTATGCATTGCCCCTGTTTGGGGGCATTTGGTGGCCACGTCTTTATGTGTACCCATACATATGGGGTATCGTTTTATTCAGGAGAACTTGCAGTTTGAGGTTTAGTAAGTTTTTGGTAGTTGCCATGGAGATTTTGGGGAGAAATCTAGGTTTGTATCTGGTTTTTCCTTGATTTCTGACCAAAGCGCTGACTTCTGCAAGGCACTGCGGCCACAATTTTCCATGTAGAAAGAGGAGAGTGGCGTCTCTGAATAGCTGAAGGTGTGCACTTTTCAGAAATATATAGTTTGCGGGGGTTATTTCACAGGTATGGGGGTGTTTAGACTAAATAACTGCAGGTAGAGCACATAGAGCACAGCCCCCCCTTATGCATTGCCCCTGTTTGGGGGCATTTGGTGGCCACGTCTTTATGTGTACCCATACATATGGGGTATCGTTTTATTCAGGGGAACTTGCAGATTGAGGTTTAGTAAGTTTTTGGTAGTTGCCATGGAGATTTTGGGGAGAAATCTAGGTTTTTATCTGGTTTTTCCTTGATTTCTGACCAAAGCGCTGACTTCTGCAAGGGACTGCGGCCACAATTGTCCATGTAGAAAGAGAAGAGTGGTGTCTCTGAATAGCTGAAGGTGTGCACTTTTCGGAAATATATAGATTGTGGGGGTTATCTCACAGGTAGGGGGGGTTATCAATGAAAAACTGCAGGTAGTGCACATAGAGCGCAGCCCCCAAAATTTCAACTGAAATTGCCCTTATGCATTGCCCCTGTTTTGGGGCATTTGGTGGCCACGTCTTTATGTGCACCCATACATATGGGGTATCGTTTTATTCAGGGGAACTTGCAGATTGAGGTTTAGTAAGTTTTTGGTAGTTGCCATGGAGATTTTGGGGAGAAATCTAGGTTTTTATCTGTTTTTTCCTTGATTTCTGACCAAAATCTAGGGTTGTATCTGGTTTTTCCTTGATTTCTGACCAAAGCGCTGACTTCTGCAAGGGACTGCGGCCACAATTTTCCATGTAGAAAGAGAAGAATGGTGTCTCTGAATAGCTGAAGGTGTGCACTTTTCGTAAATATATAGATTGTGGGGGTTATCTCACAGGTAGGGGGGGTTATCACTGAAAAACTGCAGGTAGTGCACATAGAGCGCAGCCTCCAAAATTTCAACTGAAATTGCCCTTATGCATTGCCCCTGTTTTGGGGCATTTGGTGGCCACGTCTTTATGTGCACCCATACATATGGGGTATAGTTTTATTCAGGGGAACTTGCAAATTGAGGTTTAGTACGTTTTTGGTAGTTGCCATGGAGATTTTGGGGAGAAATCTAGGTTTTTTATCTGGTTTTTCCTTGATTTCTGACCAAAGCGCTGACTTCTGCAAGGGACTGGGGCCACAATTTTTCATGTAGAAAGAGGAGAGTGGCGTCTCTGAATAGCTGAAGGTGTGCACTTTTCAGAAATATATAGTTTGCGGGGGTTATTTCACAGGTATGGGGGTGTTTAGTCTAAATAACTGCAGATAGAGCACAGCCCCCCCTTATGCATTGCCCCTGTTTGGGGGCATTTGGTGGCCACGTCTTTATGTGTACCCATACATATGGGGTATCGTTTTATTCAGGGGAACTTGCAGATTGAGGTTTAGTAAGTTTTTCGTAGTTGCCATGGAGATTTTGGGGAGAAATCTAGGTTTTTATCTGGTTTTTCCTTGATTTCTGACCAAAATCTAGGGTTGTATCTGGTTTTTCCTTGATTTCTGACCAAAGCGCTGACTTCTGCAAGGGACTGCGGCCACAATTTTCCATGTAGAAAGAGAAGAGTGGTGTCTCTGAATAGCTGAAGGTGTGCACTTTTCGTAAATATATAGATTGTGGGGGTTATCTCACAGGTAGGGGTGGTTAACACTGAAAAACTGCAGGTAGTGCACATAGAGCGCAGCCCCCAAAATTTCAACTGAAATTGCCCTTATGCATTGCCCCTGTTTTGGGGCATTTGGTGGCCACGTCTTTAGTGCACCCATACATATGGGGTATCGTTTTATTCAGGGGAACTTGCAAATTGAGGTTTAGTAAGTTTTTGGTAGTTGCCATGGAGATTTTGGGGAGAAATCTAGGTTTTTTTATCTGGTTTTTCCTTGATTTCTGACCAAAGCGCTGACTTCTGCAAGGGACTGGGGCCACAATTTTTCATGTAGAAAGAGGAGAGTGGCGTCTCTGAATAGCTGAAGGTGTGCACTTTTCAGAAATATATAGTTTGCGGGGGTTATTTCACAGGTATGGGGGTGTTTAGACTAAATAACTGCAGATAGAGCACAGCCCCCCCTTATGCATTGCCCCTGTTTGGGGGCATTTGGTGGCCACGTCTTTATGTGTACCCATACATATGGGGTATCGTTTTATTCAGGGGAACTTGCAGATTGAGGTTTAGTAAGTTTTTGGTAGTTGCCATGGAGATTTTGGGGAGAAATCTAGGTTTTTATCTGGTTTTTCCTTGATTTCTGACCAAAATCTAGGGTTGTATCTGGTTTTTCCTTGATTTCTGACCAAAGCGCTGACTTCTGCAAGGGACTGCGGCCACAATTTTCCATGTAGAAAGAGAAGAGTGGTGTCTCTGAATAGCTGAAGGTGTGCACTTTTCGTAAATATATAGATTGTGGGGGTTATCTCACAGGTAGGGGTGGTTAACACTGAAAAACTGCAGGTAGTGCACATAGAGCGCAGCCCCCAAAATTTCAACTGAAATTGCCCTTATGCATTGCCCGTTTTGGGGCATTTGGTGGCCACGTCTTTACGTGCACCCATACATATGGGGTATCGTTTTATTCAGGGGAACTTGCAAATTGAGGTTTAGTAAGTTTTTGGTAGTTGCCATGGAGATTTTGGGGAGAAATCTAGGTTTTTGATCTGGTTTTTCCTTGATTTCTGACCAAAGCGCTGACTTCTGCAAGGGACTGGGGCCACAATTTTTCATGTAGAAAGAGGAGAGTGGCGTCTCTGAATAGCTGAAGGTGTGCACTTTTCAGAAATATATAGTTTGCGGGGGTTATTTCACAGGTATGGGGGTGTTTAGACTAAATAACTGCAGATAGAGCACAGCCCCCCCTTATGCATTGCCCCTGTTTGGGGGCATTTGGTGGCCACGTCTTTACGTGTACCCATACATATGGGGTATCGTTTTATTCAGGGGAACTTGCAGATTGAGGTTTAGTAAGTTTTTGGTAGTTGCCATGGAGATTTTGGGGAGAAATCTAGGTTTTTATCTGGTTTTTCCTTGATTTCTGACCAAAATCTAGGGTTGTATCTGGTTTTTCCTTGATTTCTGACCAAAGCGCTGACTTCTGCAAGGGACTGCGGCCACAATTTTCCATGTAGAAAGAGAAGAGTGGTGTCTCTGAATAGCTGAAGGTGTGCACTTTTCGTAAATATATAGATTGTGGGGGTTATCTCACAGGTATGGGGGTGTTTAGACTAAATAACTGCAGGTAGAGCACATAGAGCACAGCCCCCCCCTTATGCATTGCCCCTGTTTGGGGGCATTTGGTGGCCACGTCTTTATGTGTACCCATACATATGGGGTATCGTTTTATTCAGGAGAACTTGCAGTTTGAGGTTTAGTAAGTTTTTGGTAGTTGCCATGGAGATTTTGGGGAGAAATCTAGGTTTGTATCTGGTTTTTCCTTGATTTCTGACCAAAGCGCTGACTTCTGCAAGGCACTGCGGCCACAATTTTCCATGTAGAAAGAGGAGAGTGGCGTCTCTGAATAGCTGAAGGTGTGCACTTTTCAGAAATATATAGTTTGCGGGGGTTATTTCACAGGTATGGGGGTGTTTAGACTAAATAACTGCAGGTAGAGCACATAGAGCACAGCCCCCCCTTATGCATTGCCCCTGTTTGGGGGCATTTGGTGGCCACGTCTTTATGTGTACCCATACATATGGGGTATCGTTTTATTCAGGGGAACTTGCAGATTGAGGTTTAGTAAGTTTTTGGTAGTTGCCATGGAGATTTTGGGGAGAAATCTAGGTTTTTATCTGGTTTTTCCTTGATTTCTGACCAAAGCGCTGACTTCTGCAAGGGACTGCGGCCACAATTGTCCATGTAGAAAGAGAAGAGTGGTGTCTCTAAATAGCTGAAGGTGTGCACTTTTCGGAAATATATAGATTGTGGGGGTTATCTCACAGGTAGGGGGGGTTATCAATGAAAAACTGCAGGTAGTGCACATAGAGCGCAGCCCCCAAAATTTCAACTGAAATTGCCCTTATGCATTGCCCCTGTTTTGGGGCATTTGGTGGCCACGTCTTTATGTGCACCCATACATATGGGGTATCGTTTTATTCAGGGGAACTTGCAGATTGAGGTTTAGTAAGTTTTTGGTAGTTGCCATGGAGATTTTGGGGAGAAATCTAGGTTTTTATCTGGTTTTTCCTTGATTTCTGACCAAAATCTAGGGTTGTATCTGGTTTTTCCTTGATTTCTGACCAAAGCGCTGACTTCTGCAAGGGACTGCGGCCACAATTTTCCATGTAGAAAGAGAAGAATGGTGTCTCTGAATAGCTGAAGGTGTGCACTTTTCGTAAATATATAGATTGTGGGGGTTATCTCACAGGTAGAGGGGGTTATCACTGAAAAACTGCAGGTAGTGCACATAGAGCGCAGCCTCCAAAATTTCAACTGAAATTGCCCTTATGCATTGCCCCTGTTTTGGGGCATTTGGTGGCCACGTCTTTATGTGCACCCATACATATGGGGTATCGTTTTATTCAGGGGAACTTGCAGATTGAGGTTTAGTAAGTTTTTGGTAGTTGCCATGGAGATTTTGGGGAGAAATCTAGGTTTTTATCTGGTTTTTCCTTGATTTCTGACCAAAATCTAGGGTTGTATCTGGTTTTTCCTTGATTTCTGACCAAAGCGCTGACTTCTGCAAGGGACTGCGGCCACAATTTTCCATGTAGAAAGAGAAGAATGGTGTCTCTGAATAGCTGAAGGTGTGCACTTTTCGTAAATATATAGATTGTGGGGGTTATCTCACAGGTAGAGGGGGTTATCACTGAAAAACTGCAGGTAGTGCACATAGAGCGCAGCCTCCAAAATTTCAACTGAAATTGCCCTTATGCATTGCCCCTGTTTTGGGGCATTTGGTGGCCACGTCTTTATGTGCACCCATACATATGGGGTATCGTTTTATTCAGGGGAACTTGCAGATTGATGGTTAGTAAGTTTTTGGTAGTTGCCATGGAGATTTTGGGGAGAAATCTAGGTTTGTATCTAGTTTTTCCTTGATTTCTGACCAAAGCGCTAACTTCTGCAAGGGACTGCGGCCACAATTTTCCATGTAGAAAGAGAAGAGTGGTGTCTCTGAATAGCTGAAGGTGTGCACTTTTCGTAAATATATAGATTGTGGGGGTTATCTCACAGGTAGGGGGGGTTAACACTGAAAAACTGCAGGTAGTGCACATAGAGCGCAGCCCCCAAAATTTCAACTGAAATTGCCCTTATGCATTGCCCCTGTTTTGGGGCATTTGGTGGCCACGTCTTTATGTGCACCCATACATATGGGGTATCGTTTTATTCAGGGGAACTTGCAGATTGATGTTTAGTAAGTTTTTGGTAGTTGCCATGGAGATTTTGGGGAGAAATCTAGGTTTTTATCTGGTTTTTCCTTGATTTCTAACCAAAGCGCTGACTTCTGCAAGGGACTGCGGCCACAATTGTCCATGTAGAAAGAGAAGAGTGGTGTCTCTGAATAGCTGAAGGTGTGCACTTTTCGGAAATATATAGATTGTGGGGGTTATCTCACAGGTAGGGGGGGTTATCAATGAAAAACTGCAGGTAGTGCACATAGAGCGCAGCCCCCAAAATTTCAACTGAAATTGCCCTTATGCATTGCCCCTGTTTTGGGGCATTTGGTGGCCACGTCTTTATGTGCACCCATACATATGGGGTATCGTTTTATTCAGGGGAACTTGCAGATTGAGGTTTAGTAAGTTTTTGGTAGTTGCCATGGAGATTTTGGGGAGAAATCTAGGTTTTTATCTGGTTTTTCCTTGATTTCTGACCAAAATCTAGGGTTGTATCTGGTTTTTCCTTGATTTCTGACCAAAGCGCTGACTTCTGCAAGGGACTGCGGCCACAATTTTCCATGTAGAAAGAGAAGAATGGTGTCTCTGAATAGCTGAAGGTGTGCACTTTTCGTAAATATATAGATTGTGGGGGTTATCTCACAGGTAGAGGGGGTTATCACTGAAAAACTGCAGGTAGTGCACATAGAGCGCAGCCTCCAAAATTTCAACTGAAATTGCCCTTATGCATTGCCCCTGTTTTGGGGCATTTGGTGGCCACGTCTTTATGTGCACCCATACATATGGGGTATCGTTTTATTCAGGGGAACTTGCAGATTGAGGTTTAGTAAGTTTTTGGTAGTTGCCATGGAGATTTTGGGGAGAAATCTAGGTTTTTATCTGGTTTTTCCTTGATTTCTGACCAAAATCTAGGGTTGTATCTGGTTTTTCCTTGATTTCTGACCAAAGCGCTGACTTCTGCAAGGGACTGCGGCCACAATTTTCCATGTAGAAAGAGAAGAATGGTGTCTCTGAATAGCTGAAGGTGTGCACTTTTCGTAAATATATAGATTGTGGGGGTTATCTCACAGGTAGAGGGGGTTATCACTGAAAAACTGCAGGTAGTGCACATAGAGCGCAGCCTCCAAAATTTCAACTGAAATTGCCCTTATGCATTGCCCCTGTTTTGGGGCATTTGGTGGCCACGTCTTTATGTGCACCCATACATATGGGGTATCGTTTTATTCAGGGGAACTTGCAGATTGATGGTTAGTAAGTTTTTGGTAGTTGCCATGGAGATTTTGGGGAGAAATCTAGGTTTTTATCTGGTTTTTCCTTGATTTCTGACCAAAATCTAGGGTTGTATCTGGTTTTTCCTTGATTTCTGACCAAAGCGCTGACTTCTGCAAGGGACTGCGGCCACAATTTTCCATGTAGAAAGAGAAGAATGGTGTCTCTGAATAGCTGAAGGTGTGCACTTTTCGTAAATATATAGATTGTGGGGGTTATCTCACAGGTAGAGGGGGTTATCACTGAAAAACTGCAGGTAGTGCACATAGAGCGCAGCCCCCAAAATTTCAACTGAAATTGCCCTTATGCATTGCCCCTGTTTTGGGGCATTTGGTGGCCACGTGTTTATGTGCACCCATACATATGGGGTATCGTTTTATTCAGGGGAACTTGCAGATTGATGGTTAGTAAGTTTTTGGTAGTTGCCATGGAGATTTTGGGGAGAAATCTAGGTTTGTATCTAGTTTTTCCTTGATTTCTGACCAAAGCGCTAACTTCTGCAAGGGACTGCGGCCACAATTTTCCATGTAGAAAGAGAAGAGTGGCGTCTCTGAATAGCTGAAGGTGTGCACTTTTCGTAAATATATAGATTGTGGGGTTATCTCACAGGTAGGGGGGGTTAACACTGAAAAACTGCAGGTAGTGCACATAGAGCGCAGCCCCCAAAATTTCAACTGAAATTGCCCTTATGCATTGCCCCTGTTTTGGGGCATTTGGTGGCCACGTCTTTATGTGCACCCATACATATGGGGTATCGTTTTATTCAGGGGAACTTGCAGATTGATGTTTAGTAAGTTTTTGGTAGTTGCCATGGAGATTTTGGGGAGAAATCTAGGTTTTTATCTGGTTTTTCCTTGATTTCTAACCAAAGCGCTGACTTCTGCAAGGGACTGCGGCCACAATTGTCCATGTAGAAAGAGAAGAGTGGTGTCTCTGAATAGCTGAAGGTGTGCACTTTTCGGAAATATATAGATTGTGGGGGTTATCTCACAGGTAGGGGGGGTTATCAATGAAAAACTGCAGGTAGTGCACATAGAGCGCAGCCCCCAAAATTTCAACTGAAATTGCCCTTATGCATTGCCCCTGTTTTGGGGCATTTGGTGGCCACGTCTTTATGTGCACCCATACATATGGGGTATCGTTTTATTCAGGGGAACTTGCAGATTGAGGTTTAGTAAGTTTTTGGTAGTTGCCATGGAGATTTTGGGGAGAAATCCTAGGTTTTTATCTGGTTTTTCCTTGATTTCTGACCAAAATCTAGGGTTGTATCTGGTTTTTCCTTGATTTCTGACCAAAGCGCTGACTTCTGCAAGGGACTGCGGCCACAATTTTCCATGTAGAAAGAGAAGAATGGTGTCTCTGAATAGCTGAAGGTGTGCACTTTTCGTAAATATATAGATTGTGGGGGTTATCTCACAGGTAGGAGGGGTTATCACTGAAAAACTGCAGGTAGTGCACATAGAGCGCAGCCTCCAAAATTTCAACTGAAATTGCCCTCATGCATTGCCCCTGTTTTGGGGCATTTGGTGGCCACGTCTTTATGTGCACCCATACATATGGGGTATCGTTTTATTCAGGGGAACTTGCAGATTGATGGTTAGTAAGTTTTTGGTAGTTGCCATGGAGATTTTGGGGAGAAATCTAGGTTTTTTATCTGGTTTTTCCTTGATTTCTGACCAAAGCGCTTACTTCTGCAAGGGACTGCGGCCACAATTTTCCATGTAGAAAGAGAAGAGTGGTGTCTCTGAATAGCTGAAGGTGTGCACTTTTCAGAAATATATAGTTTGTGGGGGTTATTTCACAGGTAGGGGGGGTTAACACTGAAAAACTGCAGGAAGTGCACATAGAGCGCAGCCCCCACATTTTTAGCTGTAATTGCCCTTGTGCATTGCCCCTGCTTTGGAGTGTTTGGTGCCCATGTCTTTATGTGCACCCATACATATGGGGCATCATTTTATTCAGGAGGAGTTTGTCTTTCAAATATGCCTTTGTTAGAAAATTTTTATGAGATTTTTTTTTGTCAAATCCACATTTGATCATGCGTCCAAGTTTACGTTTTAGAAAAAAAAAAAAATGTCATAAAAAGTTCCAAATTTCACAATGCACTGACAAAAGGTATTTGGCTTTTGAGTGAAAACTACATTGCACCTAGAAACCTGAAGGTCTGTAGTTTCTAAAGATACCAAACATGAGGGGATATTTTAGATTTACATATAAGTTATGCTGCATCAACTGTTACAAGCGCTTTTCTGCTTTGTTCTGGTGTGATATTGTACTAAGTATTGCTTTAGTTTGGGGGTTACTTCTGGACAGGAACTGTGGGGTACCACCACATATTTGGTATCGTTGGAATTGGGAGTATCAGGGCTTTTACAAACAATAAAAAAAAGTGAGTAAAATTAACTTTTCTATGGAAAAAAACCTCAAAATATACAGAAATTTTTCATAATTTTATTTTTTTTTTACATATTTCACCCAAAATACACATCATATCTCCAGAAAAGTTATAAAATTTGGTATGTATGTCGAAGCCCAATTAGTGACGAAAAAAACGATATATAATTTCCCTAGTTTCGTGGAGGTTTTCCTACCAAAAAACATTGTTAAAGTGAATGAGTACAAAATGCTTAAAAAACGTCTGGCACTGGGGGGAACCGAAATGACGAATTCGGCTGGCACTTAAAGGGTTAAATTTAGTAGGAGTCGGTTCATTTTTTGCCGACTCCGACTCCAGGTACCCAAAATTGCCTCCGACTCCGACTCCACAGCCCTGGTTAATGGTACATTCTATACTTGGAGTAAGGTTCTCAGTGGGGTCCCTCAGGGTTCTGTACTGGGGCCTATTTTGTTTACTTGTTCATTAATGACTTAGGGGAGCGTTTTATAAGTAATGTATCAGTGTTTGCAGATAACACAAAACTTTGCAGCCTAGTCAATTCTATCCAGGATGTGGCATTCTTGCAGCAGGATCTTGACAAACTGGTAATCTGGGCGGTTAAGTGGCAGATGAGATTTAATGTGGATTAATGTAAAGTCATGCACCTGGGATGTAAAAATATGCAAGTCACTTATATCCTTAGTCGGACTGCACTAGGCAAGTCCATAATGGAGAAGGACCTTGGAGTCCTTGTAGATAATAAACTTGCCGTTGCAAGCAATGCCAGGCAGCAGCTACAAGGGCAAACAAGGTTTTGAGCTGTATTAAAAGGGGCATAGATTCACAGGAGGAGGGGGTTATTCTTCCATTTTACAGAGTGCTGTTAAGCCCCCATCTAGAATATGCCATGCAGTTTTGGTCTCCAGTGCTCAAAAAGGAAATTAATGATTTAGAGAGGGTCCAGAGAAGGGCAACTAAGCTGGTAAAGGGTATGGAAAGTCTCAGTTATGAAAAAGGACTGGCCAAGTTAGGGTTGTTTACACTGGAGAAGAGGTGCTAAAGAGGTGACATGATAACTATGTATAAATATATAAGGGGATCATATAATAACCTCTCTAATGCTTTATTTACCAGTAGGTAACTGACACGAGGGCACCCACTCCCTGAAACAGTCGTACTGGCTGATCCATCTAGATAGCTTCAAGATGGGGTTAGATGGCTTTTTAGCAAGTGAGGGAACACAGGGTTATGGGAGATAGCTCTTAGTACAAGTTGATCCAGGGACTGGTTCAACTGCCATCTTGGAGTCAGGAAGGAATTTTTTCCCTCTCTGCAGCAAATTAGAGAGGCTTCAGATGGGGGTTTTTGCCTTCCTCTGATTCAACTAACAGTTAGGCAGGTTATATATAGGCAATAAGATTGAACTTTTTGGATGTATGTCTTTTTTCAACCTAACTTACTATGTTACTATGTATTTGATCTCAAGGGACTGTCCTTAGTATATTTTCATTAAAACAGTTTACTTCCATGAACAGCCGCCATACCTGTTATTATGTATTTAAAATACTCAGTTGTCAATCATATATTGGTTTCCCCGCCCCTATGCCTTAGGCATAACAATTACATTTACTTTCCATTTTGCATGTCACATATCAGTGCAATTCTCATACTCATCCTCTTTACCAGATATCTATAAACTGTGTAGCCTGTGCAAAGGCATCATGTCCCCCATTATGGCACATACACAAGATTCTGGGATGATGCAAAGTTTGCCTTAATCACACTGTCCACAAAAAGGCATGGGTATATCTAGTTTTAAAAGTCAATTCTAGTTAAAGAACAGCACTGATACATTATGTTGGAACAAATAAACAGACAAAAGAGGTGGGTTTATCTAGTTTGAGACAACAAAAATTAAAACCAGATCTCTCACTAAAGTAGATCTTATTCACAAAATAGGACATGCAGCAGCCTTTAGGAAAAATTCACACAATTGCTTTTGTTTCGAATGAGGGGTTGCCACCTTCTTTGGAAATTAATATTGCAATTACTCTCTGTTGAATTTCTTCAGGCCAGACATGTGAAATACCAGCAAAATGACCAAACCAATCTTTACAGCGGCACAGTCGCCACTGGCAACAAAGGGAATCAGTGGTAGAAAGGCATACACATCACTTCAGTTTTAAGTCGCACAAAGTTGCCTGCAGGTGGAAACTTTACGTGACTACAAGGCGATACTTAGGCCTTTCAAACCGGTGATTCCCTTTGTTGCAGATGGAAAAGCATTTAGGAGAGATTAGTCGCCCACGGTAGCAGAGATCTATCGCAGGCAACTAATCTCTGCATTGGACATCAGCCTTAACCATATACCACCTGAGCAATAACGTGTGCAAATAAGACACAGTCCACAGGCCACATAGGACTGTAACCAGACCACCTGGCTGAGATGTACAAAATCTAAACTGATACAGAAAAAGGCAAGCAAACAAAAAGCCACTGAAATTTAATTCAAATACCAACTGAGCTTCAATGTGGGAAAAGTAAATATTTATTTACCCCATAACAAAGCAATTGCTTTTTACTGGTAAACCCATCCAACCCATCCAATAAATAATCACTTTTACCCAGAGAATAGTGACTTTCCTTCTAGCTTTACACACTTTTTCATTTGCTGCTTTCACTACCCCCCTCCCAGTTGCTGTTCTAATGAGACAAATTCAAAGTATATTAAGGTAGGAAGCACACTTCTCTTTATTAGTTAGGATCAGTTGAGCAGGCCTAGATCTGGCATAGGCAATCTTTGTACTTTATCTCTTGTTGGACTTCATCTCTTGGCCCCACTACAACCTAAGAAGACAAAAAAACACTCTATCCAGTTGGATTAGAAGTCACAGTGGAGCTATGTCACTCTACTAGGCCAAAGAATTTTGGAATTTTGTGATTTTTAACATCTTTATGTTTTGGAGTATGGGTGACATTATCCTAATCCAGGGATTGGGTCTAGGATGCAAAAGGGGCTGGGTTGTGATGTACAAGTGATGACATGGGACTAATTAGGCCAAGAAAGCAGGAATACTTTGGGGCAAGAGAAGACAGAGCTGACCAGGAAGCAGGGATTGGGGGTGAGGCAGGGGAGGAACAAGTGGTGTTTACAAATTTGCCAGCAAATACATTGCCAGCAAATTTGTAAAACCATCCTTGGCTGGTATTGTACTGGTTAGGCTGGTGAAATGCAGCAACTCTATATACACAGGGATTTAAATAGCACAAAAATACCATACATGGCTCCCTGCAGGACTACAGACTGAAACGCTTTCCTATACAAAATATATTTGTTGCCAAAAACAAATATTATATGTAGGTTCTTGATGAACGGACAAACTTTAAATACAACCACCTCCCTGCACGTCTGATGATAAGGCATGCCGCAGCAGCCAGAAACTTACCAAAACCATTCGCTGCCATAGCTCGGCACTGAGAACACTCCCCAGTGGATAAAGATGCCAAACTTGACGTCATCAAACCAATTAGGAAGGGGCCTGGAATCCAGTGACTCCCAGGTGGGCTCATAGGCGGTCCGTGAGACCCCAGGCTGCGTCGCTTGCAGGAGAAGCAGAAAGACCAACAGGGGGAGCGCCTCGTCCCGCAGTGATATTGAGACCATGGCGGTACTTTTCCACGGGCGCCTAGTGTTTCCTGTCTCTGTCAATGCACAGAAGGTGCTTACAGCTCTCACATGACTTTTCGTGCTGTTTTGACTACCGGGGGAGGAACAAAGCGAGTTTACACCAGTATTCTTCCTGTTTTGAAGACTTTCCCTTTCCTATTTTTTGCGCTGTTTCAGTTGAGGATTTTTTAATGGTGCTGATTTGCGCGGCGACATTTCGGTGCAATAATGATCCATGTACATATTCTTGCTAGCATCCAATTCTTGTGCGCTACTAGAGTACGGGCCACCTTTTGTTGCGTTATACCTCCTCTGGTCCTGATAATACTTTACCTTCTGTGAGTGCATAGTGTTGTTCACTAGCATTTAACTGTTTAAACACATGGGGATCTCTTGTTTTGCAGCGCCTATAATCCCCAAATCAGTTTTGTCAGCGCTAGTCCGTAGTGGGAGGCAGGTTAGCATAGAGCAGAAGCAACCCGCAGTATGTGCGCAGTATTAAAGGAGCAGTATACCCCCTTGTTCAGCATAGGTCTAATGAAAAGGGCTTGTGCTGAACATACTTATTGCATGATGTTTTAACTATAAGAAATATATGTTGAATGTCCTCTCTTAATTAAAAAGTGATTATTTGTTATATTTTGCTATGTATAATTCTTCCATTCCCCTCACTGCCATGTAAATTTCTAGGTAGCATTACCCTACCCACAGGAGTAGAACCGGGTTTGCCAAATAAAAATGAAAAAGGCCTTTGAAGTTCCGCCTGCTTTTTTATTTTATGTTTGCATTTGGTTACAGGCACATTTTTGTACTGTTTTGTGGAGACACCATGTTAGAAGATGTTAGGCACCATCTACAATGCACTTTGCAATGGGCATTGTGAAAAAAGCCACAGGCCACTGCTCTGTTTTTGTGTGCAGAGTCATATTTCATAATACACTGTCTGCCACTAGTCTCAAGGTATTTATTTTTGACTGTAGGTTTATTTTCTAGCTAAATTAACTGTAAAGTTAAGTAGTTGTTTTTTATATTGAAAGAAAAATCCTATTTGCCACAATAAATCATTTGGTAGTTTCTGTAGAGGCATATAGTAACCTACTTAGCTGCCAGCAAATTAAAAATATATACTCTTGTTGTCATTATGTCATTACCACATAGGCTCAGTCCTTTTCCTTATAGATGTACAATGGGGATAAAAACATCCATTGGACAAATGTGTGTTTGCACCACCATATTTTGCCTCATTTTGAAAGAAATGAAGCATTTACCTTTTATGATCATAAGAAACAAGAATATTTCAAGGGGAATAGATAAAAGTGACCATTTTGTGTGGTTGCAAGTGTCCATTTATGCATTTATGCAGTCACTTCCTAAAGGAAGTGTCAGTCATAAGTAGACCACAAAACAGTACTTATGTTACCTTCAGAAAAACTTTGTTTACAAAGAATCATTTTTTTATTGTTTGTTTAAGGAGAAATAATGAGCTTTTTACAATGACTAGGAATGCACCAGATAATTTACGATTTTTTTGAATCCCAGAAATTTCTGACTATTATATCATGCATCTTAAAATAACTGGTTATACAGATTTTTTTTAATCTGCTCAAAGTTATATGCAAATTGTGGTTCAGATTTGTATCACTATTTTTACACTTTTTTTGTTAAGGCTTTGTTATTAACCTCACATAGAAGGTAGAAACAATAGGGATTCTACCTTCACCTGAAGATTCAGCCCTAAACACAGGTTTTGCTTGGGCACCTTCCACGGCATCCACCCTACACGCCCTGAATATCATAGGAAACCTCGGTTTGTGTATGGCCAGCTTATAAAGTGGTTACATATACAGGTATGGCATCTGTTATCCAGATAGCTCAGGACATGGGGTATTCCAGATAAAGGATCTTTCCGTAATATGGATCACTATACCCTCAGTCTACTAGAAAATTATTTAACCATTAAATAAACCCAAAAGGATTGCTTTGCCTCCAATAAGGACTAAGTATATCTTAGTTAGGATCAAGTACTAATTTATCATTACAGAAAATTAAAAGAATCTGTTTTAAATTATAATTATTTGATTACAATGGAAGCTTTCTGGATAACGGATCCCATACCTGTTTTAGAAAAAATATTCAATGTTATGAAAATTAGTGTTGTTTTGGAAAATTGCATTTTTATTTTTTTGTGTCCTGGCGAGGTTATTCTGCCAATGAAACAAGAGTCCTGCTTTGGTAGGTTTTCATTCTAGAAATACACTTAGGTAGAATAATTAACAGGAAACCTATCATAATTTATTACAAGAAAAGGAAACTGATTTTCACAACTACATTCATCATTTTGACTAGTATTCTTCTTTGAAATTGCATCAGTTCTTGTGGCTGCCATGTGTAATGTCAATTCCCCTCAGTACTTTTCAAGGTATAAACTTTTTGATTATGATAATATGGGGAAAATGTCCCTATAACCTAAAGCTTCATCCTTTCAGCAGTCAGTCTTGAAGTATCTGGATAGGACACACAACTCGATTTACATCAGTAAAATTGACTTAGACATTACCCTTAGGAAGCACTCTTGAGACTAAAGTTTGAAACATTTCATTGTGACATGATCCTGCAGAGCGTCTAGTTACATAGTACAAAAAAGCGTTGGCTGTGAAAATTCACTTACTACCGACATATTTTGAAAGCATAACCCAAAATTGTAATTTTTCTAGACAACAATCTTGGTGAAGAAGTACACATGGAAAAAGCTTAAAAAAATCTGTTGGTTGTGTTAAACTTAAACTCACAAGTATTCTGTAAGTACAATCTAGAGAAAGTGAGGGTTAATAATGGCAATTGTCCTAAGCCTACTTACTCTATTGGACGCTTCTGTAATATCTTTTTCGGGAGAAAGTAAGTGAAAATTTTCAACTCGACTAAGAAAAAAAGGCACCGCCGATTCTTTAAAAAATTTGCAGCTTCCTCTTTATTTACGCAAGGGCTCAACTTCATGGGCATTTCAGCCTGCGTTTGCCTGCAGTGTAATGCACCTGCATCCCACCGCAGGGAAGCACAGGACAAAACGCAATTCAGTCTTTCAAATGTGCTCGTAATCACACAGGCCGATGTAAGCGCTGTACACAGGAATTAATAGCAATGACACATGAGGGTTGATTCACTAAAGTGCGATAAGCGCTATCGCATGCTTTTTTGCGTTAAAATTGACGTGGAAAAAAATGTGCGATTCGCTAAAGTATTGTCGCATGCATTAAGTCGCATATCGTGTGCATTAATTAGCGTGCAACTGCATGCGTTAATTAGCGCCCAGAAATAATATTAACGCATGATTCACAAACACTTAGACGCGCTAAATATCGCATTACACTATGCAAAAATTGACACCTACTTGGAGCAGGCAGTAATTATAGAAAAGTACAGTTCATGAGCTTTTGCCAACAAAATATGGACTTTGCAGTGTGATTTATTCAAGTATGTGTTGGCCCTAGAGTAATGTAGCATCCAGTTTGCAGGGAAATGGTCATTTTCAAAAAAAGTAGTTTTACAAACGTAATGCTGTGTATGGCTAATATGGCATGCGCGTGAAAAGTAGCGCACGTGCGATAAATAGCGAGTGTGACAAGTAGCGTGCTGCAAGTATTGCGTGCGTTGCATAAAATACTGCACGAAAATAGTCTTCGCGACTTAAATAACGCAAACAGCATCACGTCTAAATTAACGCAAATATCCTTTTAGTGAATCGTTCGTTAAGACGCGAAAAATTAGACGTGATAACATTTTTAACGCATGCTATAAATAGCGCTCGTTTTAGCGCACTTTAGTGAATCAACCCTATGGTCTGTTTTGTCACTGATTCAAAACACCACAAAGTACCTTGCAATAGAGAATACTGCTAAAACATTCAAAAATGTGAGTGTTTTAGTAGAGACAGTTCTCCCCTGTGGCAAGGTATTTTCTTGAGGTTGGGTATTTCTAACAGCCAGAAGAAGGAAAAAAAAACCTTTAGTGCTTGGCCGATCTGTGCTTAAGGTGAAAATTACTTCCTGTCTCCAAACAGCAATTGGTTTTACTGCCTGAATTATGACTGTATATGTTCTATTTGTGCCCCACTCTCCCACCCCTCTACACAAGCATATACCATCCCCCCTACACAAGAACCTGCCTATCTACATAATCACCCACCCCTCTAGACAAGGCAACACCAACCTCTCCACACAGGCACCCACCAAACTACGCAATAATCTACACAAGCACTCACCCACTACACAAGCATCCACCCTTCTACACCAGCACCCACCTACCCCTCTTCACAAGAATCCACCCACCCACTCTTTTTCACACAAACCCACCTGCCTCTACACAGGACCCCACCCCTCTATATCTGCTTCCACCTCTCTACACAAGCAACTACCCACATATCCTTTTTATACAAGCACCCACCCCTTTACACAGACCTGTAATATAGGTAATAGGAATAGTTGTTTCCTGCTAACACATCAAGATTTATAGTCTTGTGTCTTTGTTCTCCTAGATACCTCTTTAAGATTAGTACAACAAATTTGTAGACTTTCGAGTCTCCCCTTAACCACTCCTATCTGTGGCGCAGTCAATAAAGCAGGGGGCCTATGTACCTAACTTGCCTAATGCAAAGATTCATATATTTCAACATACCCCTTAACAATGCATTTTTCAAATAGGGAAGTGATTTTTGACTTCTAAGTAAGGCAGTGAAAACCAGGCTGTCTTGAGCCTGCCAAAACTGTGATTTGCTCCTGGCTCTAGATCTTTTGTGTTGTGAAATGCAGAGTGCAACCAGACCCTGGCTGTATGTGCTCCTTAAATGAGCACTAAGGGGGTTCTCTTTTGCTCCTCTTTGTGCTCTTGAACTTTTGTTCATGGCTAGGTAAATGACACCTGATGAGTCTCCACACTCAAATGTCTAACTGACCTTCAAGTAAATCTTAAAGAGGTATCTAGGAGAACAAAGACTGTGCCCCCCCTGGGTGGGGAAAGCAACTCAGGTAGGCAGATCATAATAAAAAAAAAATTAAAAAAAAAGGTAGTATAAGATCCAAATGCACAGCTAATTAGAAATGTATTTAGAAGTTTGCTATATTATGGCAATGGATTCTCTGCAGCTACTCAATATGTAACTACTCAAAATCTTGCAAATTCAAGGTTTTGTGGATTGAACCGATAACAATTTACAGCACAGATTTCAGCATAGCTCTACATTGTCTATTGTTGCTTGGAGTATTGAGACATAGCGTTTACAGCCCTTTATTAAGTATATTTCATAAACATAAACTGATAAAATATACATAATACATACATTATATTGAGAAACAGACTCAAAGGGCAGACAGAAGTACAGAAGTAAAACCTCTTACTGTGTTTTTAGTATATATATATATATATATATATATATATATATATATTCCAGTTTAGCGAGATTCTTTAATAGGTCACTTAACATAGAATAAACTATCTGTTGGTTAAGGATTCATTCTAGGGGTATAGTTTTCCTTTAACTAAATCAGGAGAGAATAATGGTTAGATACTATGTCAGAGTTTAAAGACATTCTCTTTGGCTTAAAAATGTTTATTTATTCCTAGCAAAACATAGAAAAAAGCAATGGTTAGCACCCTGGCATTTCTTTTGTCAGTTCTGTCGTGCATCGTGATACTAACAAATGCAGACACAGCAGGAGGTGGTTACTTCCTGTGGGTCTGTAGAGAAGTGTGTTTTCTCTCTGCAACTGTTTCACTCTTTTTACTACTTTGGGTTTTGTTACAGATGACTTAAGACAACAAAATAGTGTACAAAATATCAGTACTCACGGTGTTCAAATCCCACTTGAGACCTGAAATGTATTCTCCTGTCCATTCTCAAGATATTCCCTTCCAGCAGCCCCTATTCAGGTTTCGATCGAAAAGTGACACTTCTTCATTCAACAGAGTCCGGTTGCTGAGAATGAATGCTGCAGGATCAGGTAAATGTTAATACTATAATACAAAAATATTATTTTATTTTTTAAATACATAAATACAGACTGGATCACTTTGTCTTTAGTGACCTATAGTTACTTGATGCAGTTGTACAAACTAAAACCTTGCAATAGGATGTGTGGTGTGTGATTGTAAAATGCCCTGTAAAACTGAAATAAGCATGTAACACCAGACAAGGGCAATGAGGCCTGGGTGATTTTCTTGTATGCCAGTCATCTGCAAGCACAGATGCACATACTTGTCAGGTGGCTGGTACTCGAGAGTTCACCAGTCATCATTTCCAAATGACTACATCCATGCTCACAGATGATTACCATATAATTGAAAGTGGTGGAGAGTAAGCTACTAATGGCCTGGCTAACAAAATGCTGAGAAATCAACCCATGTGCATTGCCTTTAGAGTTACAACACCCAAATATCATAGTTTCTGCTATTGGGGTATATATGCCAGGGATTTTCACATTTTCATATATCAGCTCAGCAGACAGGGATAGTTGGGAAATAGTAGCTGAAATGTCAATTAGTGCCTGTTATTGTATCTAACCTGAGGAATATGAGGCCCCTGGAACAGATTGACAGAGTAGTTTGGTCTTTGCTTGCCACTTTCTTCAAAATCAAAACTTTGAAGGGCTAGTTGATAGTTACTGCTGTGCAAGCATGTATTTTAGGTACATTTTGAAACAAAGCAGTGGCCCTAATTCTGGTATACTAACAACTAAATTTGTTATAGATCTTTATGGTAACATAGCAGCCAACTGTTCTTAATTTTCAGGCACAGTGTTCTGTCCCTGTACAGGTTCCTGTTTTTAAAAAGTGACTAGCTGAATGGAAGAATATCAGTTGTGGTAAAAAATTAGATGTCAATAAATTGCACACAATTTAAAAAAATGTCTTTTAAGTACTTCATAAAGAAAAAGGGCAAAATATGTTTTTTTTTTTTTGCTACTCTTTACAACAATAACATTTTTTACACAGGCTAATTAAAAAAAACTTGTACAGTACATTATGATGAGCTGAATTAAATAGTAATGTGGAGAAACAATTGACTTTTGATCTTACCAACTATGGTCACTTTGTTAGCTGTATTCAGTCCTCTGAGCTCATTTATTACAGGGATAGGGAAACAATATATAATGTTTAGTGTAATTGTATACTTTATATACTTGTATATTTGTTTTACTTATGGAAAAAAATGGCATCTTATTTTTGGACATTAGACAATGTAGTCTCTATTTCTAGACACAATGCAGTAACACACAGTTGTTGTCCAAGGTAAATCTGTAATACCGCAGGTGGCAAATCTCCCAAAAACACAATCTTCTTCTCTCTTGTTATAGAAGAAGAGAGTATTTTTTTGAGATTTATCACTTGTTCTAGTGAGTAATGTAATTTAATAAAATTTTACCACTGGGCAGCGTGTGGATCATTGCCCTTATGTTTGTTACACAGACATACAAACTCTTTGCCGATCCACTGTCATTTGCTTCTGGACCAACAATTGGATCATAATGGGGGGACAGTAAGTCTAAAGTGGACAATTTTAATGCACTGATTTGTTCCTTGTCTGATAGGACTGTCAGGCTGACTGACCAGTAAGTAGGCCAGTACGCGGCCAACTTACTTGGCAGTTATCCTTATATGTTCACAAATCTTATAAAAACTGTACAAAAAGAAAAAAGAATATTAACATAGAGGAAACTTTTTTATTGAGCATATATATTTTGTTAATCCCATTTATTCGATTTTCCATATATGCTGTTTGTGTGACTTTTCAAAACTGAACAGAATTATAATTATTGTTATGATGCCATTTTAATATAGGCCTTGGTATAGTCTGGGCTGATGTATGTCTTATGATTCTGTTCATATAAATTAGCAGAAACTTGCATAGTTTAGGTTAATGTAAATGTTAATAAAGAGCTCACATATAATTGCAGTTGCTATTGTGGTCTCACAAAGGTTTACCCAATCGTGTGCATATTGACCATTTATTAAATGTGTATTTGAAACCTAAACACATTACTCACACTTGCTCCAGTTGCTGTTGCTGCCCACTCTGTTGTGATGAATAGTATGCAAGTGTTATATTTACACAGTGGAACTCTGTAGCTACTGCCACCCTGAAGGTAGTAGTAATAACAGAGTTCCCACTGTGAGCTGCATTAATAGGTGCAGGAGACTTCTGTGTAAAGAATTGCACACAGTTATAATTTTAAAGCAGAGTGCCAGAAATAACACAATCCCCACTATGACAATTTTGAGTGCAGTGGTTTGTGATTTTTTTTGAATACACAAGCACAATTGCACATTTTAACGCATTGTTTGTAATTAGACTGAGCACAACTCAATTGACACTGGAGTTGTTGGTAAAAATATACTGATTTGACACTTTACACACTGCACTTGCATTCGTAAATGAGCCCATCAGTGTCTTCTCTGCCATTCCTTGTGTGTTCTGTCAGTGTTAATGGTAAAATTGTCTGTTCATGCAAGTTTCACTAAAAATTAGTACACAAGGGGGCACATTTACTAATCCACGAAAGTCCGAAAAGCATCCGAATGCGTTTTTTTCGTAGTGATCGGTATTTTGCAATTTTTTTGTAAATTGTTGCGACTTTTTCGTAGCCGTTACTACTTTTTCATAAATTGTCGCAACTTTTTCGTAGCGTTACGACTTGCGCGAATTGTCGCGACTTTTTCGTAGCCGTCGCGCCGAGTACGAAAGTTTCGGATTCATTCAAGCTTCAGTATCGTGACTTTCCTTGGGCCAGGTTGGAGCTGCCATTGAGTCCTATGGGAGGCTTCCAAAATCATGCAAGTTTTGCTCAATACGAAAAAGTCGCGACAATATACGAGCAAATCGTAACGGCTGCGAAAAAGTCGCGACAATTTGCGCAAGTCGTGACGTCTACGAAAAAGTCGTAACGGCGACGAAAAAATCGCAAAGAATACGAAAAAGTCACAAAATGTTCGTTTCCAATCCGAATTTTTAGTAAACATTAGTAAATGTGCCCCAAGTAGTTAAATATCGCCAAGGGGAGTGAAAAGATAAAACTAGCAACAGCACAATTATAAGTTAATAACAAAGGCTATATAAATCTATGCATGGTTACATAAGCACAGATAAATGATAGCTAACCCCAGTCTTTAACAACTGTGTGTACTTGCAGCATAGTTCCCTAAACAAGACAAAGGTGGCAGGATAAATGGGAGTTGCAAATTGCTGGTTATCATGGTGATATCACATCTGACTCCCCTGCCCCTGTGCACCAAAGGCAAAAAAGGAAGGATGGCTTAAAGTGGGAGGTCAGAGTAAATGTGAGAATGCAATGTGAGAGTATGTATGTATGTATGTATGTATGTATGTATAACTTTATTTATAAAGCGCCACAAGGCTACGCAGCGCTGTACAGTCTTACAGAATACAAAATTACACACAGGGAGGACAAGTGATATAATAAATAAATACAATAAATACATATATGTATATATATATATATAAGTGCCATGTGGAATGAGACACAGTAGGAAGGAGGTCCCTGCCCCGTAGAGCTTACAATCTGAGTGGTTGGGTAACATACAGGCACAAACTGGAAGGTAAGAGTGCACCAGGTATGGGCATTTGCCCTTAAGCGCAGGACTAGGCAAAATAATGTTTTAGAAGGTAACAGCTGAGTTTTTTCTTAAAGAGAGTGGGTGAGTGTTCCCTACGGAGGGATTCAGGGATGGAGTTCCAGAGGTAAGGAGCAGCGAGATAGAAAGGTTTAAGACAAGACAATGGCTAGTCCCATGTGAATATTTCAAAATTAAATCTGATTTCAATGCAGGATTCTGCTGGAGAAGTTCTATTAACTGATGCCTTTTGAAAAAAACAGGTTTTCCCATGACAGTATTCCTTTATGGTTTACAAAATTTTTCAGAATTTTGCAAATTGTTTCCATGGTTGTGTGGACTGACTTCACAACTTCACTAATGAGAATTTAAGTATGGTTCAGTCAGCCTTGCATATGTAGAAACAGATTAAGCCCTAGAACATGCATACCTGTGTATACACGTGTAATTAGATTTGAAAAGGTAAGAAATTCAGAAAAGAAATCATAATTTTACAGGGAATAATAAAAATGCTACTAATACAAATAAGTGGTTAACTGAAAGAGGGATTCTACCTTGGTATATTTTGTCTGTGTGACAAATTGGGTGTCACGTTGCACAGAATTTCTATTTAATTTTCCTGGGAGTTATATTTTAGTAGAAATAACTCATAATGGGCTATTGAAAATGCAATCAAAGGGTAGATAATCACATTAAAGTGTCTCTGAATTATTATACACTGGAACATTGAACTGTGCTATAGGAAAGGAAATCTACTTAGGATCTAGGGAACTGTCTTGCGTTAATTTTTACTGGCTTTTGCTAAAAGGAACATTCATGAAAAAGACTAAGAGAAATAGCCAGAAAAAGAATGATTAGTATATGTATACTAACAGGGGACTAATGACATAGCAAAACAAGCTTTATTTTGGGAAACTGTATTTAAATGTGCACACCATTTGCTATAGAGTGTCAGCTACCAGTTTCTTTGTACAAAAAATGCCTTTTGTAAGCTGATGATGGCAGTATTGCTAAACAGATTTCCAGTAAGAAAACACTCATGCCCTGAATAAAAAGAACACGTGTCTATTAATATATGTCATATGCTAGTGTAGTGCTGTCCAACTTGTTAAAGGGCACCTATCAATTATCACCCTAAAATTGCTTCCCCAACCAGAGATGCTAATATAGCCACACTCCGGTTTGGGAAAACAATAGTCTTTTTAAAAAAAAATATAGCCCCCTATAAATATAGCTGTCTGCAGTGGGAGGGAACTCTCTACTGGTGCATTGAACTTAGTTTAATTGAATTGTTCAAAAAACTGCAGACCTTTTCCCTTATAATTATTTTTTATTGTTAATATTTAGCTCCCCCCAAATTTGTGTTTACTTTAATACAAATCACAGGTTTTGTTTTGTTTTTACTGTTTGTTGAAGGACAAAATGAAACCTAAAACATGTTATTGAATTAAACTGCTGGGTTACAATTCTCCCTGTTTTTGAATTTCTCAACTTTGTAATAATGTACTTGTTTGGGAAACTGGCCCATAAGTGCCAAGACCAAAGCAAATACTGTGCTCCTGGAGGTTTCCATGTTTCTAAATAATGCCAAAGGTGCGAAGTACAGTGCACAAAAACCCCAAAAAGCCTTGAAATAGAAACCTGGCTTGTCAATGTGTTTCTTACGGGTGTTTTATGGAGGACCCACAAGTCCTGCGCAGGTTGGCCAAAACCCACAGGACCTGTGGTTTCCCTGCTGGTCAGACAACCAGTTGTCCTCACCAGCCTGGACCTCTTCGTGCCATTTCATGTGCATGTGCTCCATTGGCCCTCCTCTGATAATGATGTTAGAGAAGGGGCAGGTTAGGTGCAGGCGCTACGCTCTTTTTGTTTTGCTCTTACTTGCATGCAACTGACATGCACCTTATTAATAATACCTTTTCAGGGGCCTGCGGCAATTTATACAATGCAAAACGTAATTTGCCAAAAAAGGCAGATTAATGTCTTTTTTTGTGTTTGTTTTTGCATCTTGCACGCTACATTCTAAATTACCACTTACCTACCTCATGTGATCTGGTATATCTTGAATTTGTGGTTTCTTATTTATTAGTATTATTTATTTTTAACCCTCCATTTATATGGTGGCAACACATATTCTGAAGTGCATTACAGCGAGTATACATCATTCAAGTCCCACACATTTACAAGCGCTAGGGGTAGGGTTGCCATCCAGCTAGCATTTTTCAAGCCTACCCAGGAAAACACTTGCCAGGACTGGGACTGGTATTAAAGATTTAACAGTGATGTACCCTTTTTTTGTGACCCTGGCCTGCCCGCTCACCCCTTCTATTCCCTGAACTATCCAGAATATGCTGATGGACCACCCATTTACACTATTACTGCCTCCTCTCACATTATCACCCCTGCCCCTTAACTAGGGCCAGTTTTGTCAGTACCCAATTAACCTGTCTGTATGCATTTGGAGTGTGGAAAGAAACACATGTAGAAACATGGGAGAATGGTTCTTCAGGGTTTTATAATACCTAATAACTAGTGCTTTAAGAATTCCAGTTAACAAATGGTAATTTTTGGCTTGGCTAGCCAGCTTCCAGCCACACATCACCTCAATGTAGTTTTGCCTTCAGTGTTGTGAGAGTTATTATGTTAATGGTGGACACTGGAAAAAAAAAACACTTATGTTATATTTTTTCTCCTATAATATTTTTATGAGAACAAATTGTGGCTATTCTATGGTGGTGTAACAATGTACAGTTCCTTGGATTCTGCATTGTGGGTGTTTTCAGGGTTGGTGTGTTTTTTCAATTAATTTGTTTCATTTTTGTTGTGTAATGGTTTTAGCTGCTTGTTTTTACAGTTAGGAAAAATTAGTCAAGTCATATTTATTTTCAACTCTTTTCTAGTCCAGTGTGTGCATGTATGATTATCTTTGAATGCGTGTATTACTAAGGGGCTTGCAAAAAAGCATGAGGGGGTAGTCAAAAAATCAATTGCTATCCATCATTGTTTTAATGTAAATTTTAATGGCATTCTTCTGAGCTTTACAAAAGATCAATATACTTTTAAAGCTAATAGATCTTCAAGAAATGAGATGCTTTTAGATGCTGCTTTGCATGATTAAAGTCCCATTGCATTTCTCTTTCATGGTCTAATGTTTACAACCAGGAAACACTAGTCAGGTTGTTTTGTCAAATGGCAGATGCGGAAGCTAATAGAGCCTCTTTCCCTTTTAACCCTTTCACTGCCAGCCATTTTGGACAAAGCGGAACTTCTACTGCCAGACAGTTTTTGAACATTTTGCACTGTTTCACTTTAGGGGCCTTTCCTTGGGGCGACTTTTAGTTTACCCAGGAAAACTATATATCATTTTTTTCAGGACAACCTAAGCTTTCAAAATATGGTAATTTTGGTGTAATTCCTATTCTGTAACAAGATATAGGCTTCTAAATGTCTAAACATTTTAAAAAAAAATCATATTTTCCATAATATAAACACACATACCAGAAACAAAAATTATTTTATGCAAAACAATACAACTGATTTGGAAAGTCCCATGTCTCCTGAAGGTGCCAATACCAAATATATATAGTTTTATGGAGATTTCTCACTTGTATAGGTCAAAAACTCCCAGCAGTACACTACCAAATTTCCAAAGCACTGCTTCAGAAAGCTGCATACTTTAGATTTCAAGGCCAAAATCTCCACTAACAGAAGGTTTATCCCAGAAAATTACACATTTCTGGAAAGAAGAGATTCTGGGGAATCCAGAGTAGGCACAATTGTCTGTCTACTCCAAACTATCCAAAAGTTATTGGTTTATATCAAAATTTGTGAAATATTTTAAAAAATCGCTTCAAAGCTTCCAGTCTATAGTATCTTATCTCCTATAGGTCATAAAGTAACCAAATAAAACACCCTAAATATGAACGCCAGGGCTTCACTTAACAGTTTGATGCCCAATATGTATAGGTTTACCTAAGTATGTAGCATGTAGGGGCCCCAATGTGAATATACCCCCATATGATCTAGCATTTCTGTCATTTCAGCTCCAGCAAAATCAACACATTTACATCATTATATGTGAAATAAAGCCATATATTTTTGGAAAGTACACATTCTCCTGAATCTAAAATGGATACCCATGTCTTTCTACTCCAAAGTACCAAGCCGCAAAGCTTTTCTAAATGTAGCAATTTTTATGACATTTCCAAAAATCCCCTTCCACTTTGCAGCATCTTATCTCCCACATAGCATTAGGTACCAAGATAAAACACCCTAAAATTGAACGCCAGGGGTCCACTGAACAGTTTGATGCCCAATATGTATAGGTTTACCCAAATATGTGGCATGTAGGGGCCCCAATGGGAACATACCCCCACATGATCTGTTATTTTAGCTCCTGTAAAATCAACACATTTACATCCTTTATGTGGGATAATGCTACAAAAAAAAAGTACACTCACCCCAGAAAGTCATACATTTTTGGAAAGTACACATTCCCCCAAATCTATAATGGGTACACATTTCTTTTTACTCCAAAGTACCAAGCCGCAGAGCTTTCCTGTTTCCCGATTTTTATGACATTTTAGAAACTCGCCTAAAAATGTTACAATTTGCCGCATTTATCTCACACAATTTCTTGCATACAGAAAACTGCAACGTTGTGTGCTGTATGTGTGTGTAAATGTATGTAAGTGTGTGTAAGTTAGTGTAAGTGTGTATAAATGCAAAAAAAAAAAATCACCCTTACCTGTCTTGAAGCTTGCCTCGTCCCTGGTGCTGCAGTCCTGTCCTCCATGTCACAGGAACCAGTGGCCAGTGCTGGTGGGGAAGCAGGAAGTGGTACCAAGCAGCAGACGTGATGCGATCATGTCTGCTGCTTGGAGGTCAGCCCTGCGACATGACAGCCCCCCTGGCTCGTTGCCCAGGGGGCTGTCATAGCTAAAAGCTCTCTGCAGAAGCGGCAAATGCCGCTTCTGCAGAGAGTATCTTTATCTGCCAAATAACGTAGAGCGCACGTTGTTGGCAGATACAGCCTTTTACTGCAACGACGTATGCCGTACGTCGTTGGCAGTAAAAGGGTTAAGGCAGTTGTTTATGTTTTGTTATTGTAAGAGAAGTGTTTTTTTTTTTAATTACACTGTGTATCATGGTGTCAAAGCTGCTACTGATAACAGGAAGTTATATTTAAAAAAAGCCTTGTGACTAACTACATAGAAATGTTTAAACTGTTCAAAGATGTTAATCTTACAGAGAATGGACTAACATTTTACAAAATGAAGCTGATGGTACTGGGAATAACAACTATTCATCAGAACACTCAAATGTAAAACTTTGGCATCTAATAGCTTGCAGGTTTATGTAGAAGTCAATATATATATTGTACAGGACTTCAGGGGTGGGTGACCTGGATGACAGGTATATTTTCCCTTTATTCAGGTCCTGTTTAAGGTGCACAGCAGGGCTAATTACTGCAGCAGTGCAGGAAATAAGAGAGCCCTGGGAGTTCAGTATGGGGGTTGGTATGTGCATGTGAGGACTGCACTAGAAAGAGTGTGAAAACATCTCTCCTGTTGGAGGATCAAATAGCTTGCAACTCTAGGTGAGCTTAAACCCTGAGTGGGAAAACCAATTGTTTTTCTGTGTTGTTATACCTGAAGCTGCTGTTACTTTATGCTGAAGAAAGACTATATTTAAGTTGTTGTTGTACCTGCTGAAGATAAAGCTTATTTGAGTGTGATCCAGAAATAAATGGAAATTTATTCTACTGCTGTGGTGTGGCCTTAGTGCATTGGCGATCCCTTATGCCCTGAACTTTACACTATATATATAACGCATATTTTGCGTTTTTTAGGGGACCAGAACAAATGGTGTAAAATCCAGGAAAATGTAAAATCAGGGAAATGCATTATACATTGTATATTGGTGGGGCTACAAAAAACGTGTAAAATGAGGGAAAACTTAAAATCAGTGTATGCAAAATTGAGGTTTCACTAGCTTTGCATACTGAGTTATTTAGATCCATTTTCTACAGATTATATGGGTTAGATAACTTGTTTGTGCCATATTTTTTAAATTGTGTCAGAGTTACTCAGTTGGATTTAGATCAGGCCTTAGGTTAGGTCATTTTACATCCTTTTTCCTCAATACTAGAAACTAGGAGTCAGACTTTTTATAAATGAGACCATTCCCAGCACTCCGAGGACATTTCTTAGTATAATTAAAATGCCTTATTTTGCAGTATTGGTACAGACCCACAACAGCAATGTTTCAGGTCCACATTGACCACATTGACTCTTTATCAAGCTCTTGGTGCACAGTGACCCTTTATCAAAACACTGGTTTGTGCCAATAATGCAAATAAAGACAGTTTAATTTTACAAAGAAATCTCCTTGAATTGCTGTGCAGTGTTCAGTCAATCCAGTGGTACTGTGGCATTGTGCTTTAACACACCAATTTGCTGATTTTTGTCTAAAGTTCAGTGTTGTGCAAATCTAACACTGCAAATACCTCAACCTCTTTCAGTTTTCAGAGTTTAAGCTTGGCCAAAATCTTTGCAAAAAGAAAAGGCCAAGGTAACACTGCAATAAAAATGGTGAATCGTACTTCTGAGCATTTGGAAAGCAAAAGCGTGAACAATGTAGGAATGTAGGCCCAACACCTGATCTGTTCAGGTCACACTCCGTTATTCCCACCCATGCCCACGGCCTGAAGCCCCACCCACTTTCCCACCATTGGAAGGTATCATAGTTCAAAAATGGCCCAATGCTTATTTATTTCATAGGTCATTCTTGAGTTCTGTATATTATACAACCTCAACAACCTACAGTCACTGCAAAAGTTAACACTAACCCTCCATGGGCTTGTAGCATCATTGAAATTTGTTCAACACACGGGGTGCTGAATTTCACCAGTGGCTTAAAGAATTTTTTAAACTATCATTTTAATTTTTTTTAACATATGGACATAAATGATATAAGGGGCTGGCAGGGAAAGATGTTGGATACATTAAGGTTTTTTTCAGTTGTAACCTTGTGAGGTGGCCATATGTTGTTTGTATTGTCTATTAAATAAGATCCTGATGCATGCTCATGTAATGGGATATTGTCAGTTTATCACATTTTTGTTAGAGTGAGTTTTTTGAAAGGTGTATTTTATTAACTTTTCATACAAACAAAACACAAAATAACACATTTAACAATGCAATAGAGGAGACACGTTAGTCTTTCTTTTCCAGGTCTACCTTTATCATTATTACTAGCATTGAATGGATAGGTATGACATTACAGAGTGTGTGTGTATATCTGGAAGTAGTTACAGGATCTTGGGTCCATCACCCTACTAAACTACGTGTTCAGGGTGTGGCAGAACAAGGTGGGAAGACATTGGGGTGCTTACTTTGTGACTGGGAGCAGAATCACTCAATTACCCTCTAGATCACACCAAGGGCCCCAGACTTTGTTAAATTCGTCAGGTGCGCCCCTAATTTCATATGTAAGTTTATACAGAGGGGCAACCGCGTTCACTAGGTTCTTCCAGGCTGTAATGGTGGGCAGGGTAGGGCCCATCCAATGCATAGCGACTGTTTTTTTTGCATAGAACAACAGTATTCTGTATCGTATCCGGGAGCTATTTTGGGCAATTATACTGTCTAGGACTCCTAGCAAGCAGGTTTCAGGTGCAGTCACAGTGGGGAAGGCTAGGTTATTTGATAAATATTTAATGACTTTTGACCAGAACTTAGCAATGTGGGGACATGACCAGATCATATGAAAGAAGTTAGCACATCTTGGGCACTTATCTGTTGGGGTACGGCCCATCTGGCGCAACCTTAATGGTGTGATATACAGGTGATGAAAGGTTTTATACTGTACTAATCTGTCTTTAGTTGAAATGAGACAGTTATACATAGAGTCTGTTGCCTCTTCCCAGTCATCTTGGGTAAGTGTTGGTATTTGAGAGGTCCACCATATTTGTGCAGAATTAAAGGGTTTGGGGCCTACTGAGAGTAAGTTGTGGTAAAGATTTGAAGTGAGCTTTGCTGGGTTGTTGGAATGAAGGGTTACCTCCACTGTTAAGGAGGTGAGCTGGGGGGTGAGGGTGTCAAATTGGTCCCTGAACGCTGACCGCAGTTGCAAGTATTTGTAAAAGGGGAGAGCAGGTTGTTGAGCTTTCTCTCGGATCTGTGTGTATGTTGGGAAGGTTGCGTGTTCTGTTAGATCTCCCAGGTATTTGATATTGTGACGAGGCCAGTATATGAAGTTGTGTAGTGACCTAAGTTGTGGTAGGTATTGGTTGCCCCAGAGAGGTAGCCTAGGCGTAAGTAAGGGTGGCGGGTGTTTGAGTAGTGTGAGTGCTATGGTCCAAGCTTTATACGGGGTAGTTAAAGTTGTTGGCAATGGGCCTGTGTCTTTAAGGTGTCGATATGGGAAATTACTTAGACCTTCCAGTGAGCCTAGTATTGTTGCCTGAAGCTGCATATTTGGATTATAAGGGTCATGAATAAAACACCAGTGTAAGTAGTGTATCTGTGCGGCTAAGTAGTAATAGTAAAAGTGAGGGAGGGCTAGGCCTCCTTCGGTTGGGGGAGCGCAAAGTTTTGTCCAGGCCATTCTAGGGGGCCGATTATTCCAGACAAACGGTAGGATAATCTGATTGAGCTTCTTAAAAAAAGTTTTAGGGATAAAGACCGGGGCGTTATGTAGTATGTATAGAAATTTGGGAAGGTATATCATTTTTATTATATTTATGCGACCCCAGAGTGAGAGTGGTAGTTTGGACCATTGTGCCAGTCGGGTTTTAAGATCTAAAAGTAAGGGGTCTAGGTTGAGTGAGATGTATTTACTAGAATCCACAGTTATCCAGACCCCCAAATATTTAAATTGGTTGGCCCACTTTAGAGGTATATTGGGTACTACGGGTTGTGGTTGGAGCGGATCTACAGGACAAAGGATTGATTTATCCCAGTTGATTCGCAGACCGGAATAATGGCCAAAGTTGTCCTAGAGTGAGTTTTAAACAAAAACAGAATATGGTTATTTACATTTTCATTATCTAATTTTATTAGTTTTATTTGTTGCTGGATCTGGTTAGTACTTGGTATCAGTCACTGATGAGCATTTTTAAAGACATAGGCAGTACTACTAATTGTGACGTGAAGAAACTACAATCCATGGTCTTTTAGACTTTTTTTTATTCCCTTGCAGTGCTTATATTAAAACTTTCCTGTTTGCTAATTGATGCAAATTACGCCATATTTACTTTAATTACTGACAGAAGCAATGGTAATTCACTGTGTAAGACAAGAGCTGGTGGATAACCTATTGTGGACAAGTGGAATGAAGGGACAGCACATAAAATTTAGGAGGCTATTTATAATTCTGTGAAAAAAAGTGACCAAATACACCACATATCACCTCTGATTTCCAGGCATCTGTGTGTAAAAACTGCATTTTATTAATGTATACATTTCACCATTAAATTCTGGTGAAATAAGCAGCAGCTGGGTAAAAAAATGTTTTCCTCGTAAAAATACACCACTTTTAACGCAATTTTTCTGGCATAAATAATTTTACACAGCATGATAAATAGGCCCTAAATATATATCTTACAAAGTGAAACAGTTACAATCAACATTTAATATAACTTATAATGTAATGCACAAATGCATGAATAAGCTTTAAAATACATTGCTGTAAATAGTGTTTTGGAATACCATAAATTATTAGTACCTAGTTACATGTTTTCATATGTCTTATTGAGGCTTTTGTACTGTAAGTCATACTATACCCCTTAATTTAAAATACAAGGGTATTAAAAGGCACTAGACGTATACAGACCTGTATAAAAGTGTTGAGCATGTAGACTTGTGCTTTAATATGTTTAGTTGTTATCCCAACATTTAATGCACGTACATTAGTGTGTACATTATGAGAATAGCGGAAGGCCATTACATAATGGGCGAAGATGTTGGTGACCTTCAATTTTTAAAAGCAATTAAATGATCAAGTAACTAATTTGCTATGACTAAGTATAAATCAAAAATATATAAAATAAAAGGTATTTAGTAATAAAGTAGAAATATTCATTTTTTTTAAGCCAGTGTTCTGCAACTGCCTGCATAATGAATTATATTAAAAGCCACATGATAATTGTCAACTGCTAGGCTTTGTATATGCAAACCTTATTGTATGTTGTTTTCCTGTGAGACTGAAATGTCTTTATATAGATTTGAACAAAGTACACACATGGGTTCAGAATGCAAGCAATTGTTTGCATTTCTTTAACGCTGTGATGACCAGTTATTCTGACACTTGGGTATGAATTTCCTGCTGATAGCATTTACACCCACTGCATGCCAACCTCCTAACATTTAGCTTGCTCTGCTGAGATCTTAAAAACTGTATCACAGCGGGGTCTTAAGGGGAACATGTAATTGTGTGCTTCCATCTCTGCTGAATTAAGGTTAGTCACTTAAATGTTCTTTAATCGTTGAAGCAAATATATAGCTTTAAATGTTCTGTAATCACTGAAGAAGATAAATATAGGATAAATTATTTGAAAGGCAGGCTTTGAATAATAATTCCTAAAACTGCACTCATGTGAAAGAACCACAAAGGATACAGGTATGGAATCTTTGGGATAACAGGTCTTTCTGTGATTTTGAACACCATTTCTCAAAGCTATGTTGAAAAACATTTAACTATTATAAAAAAAAACACCGGATTGCTTTCTCACAAACATGGATTGTTACTTTACTTACCATTATGTACAAAAAACAAAAAATCCATTGAAAATAAGAATTATTAGGTTTTATAGTAAATAGTGGAAACTAATAAACTAATATTTTAGTGGAAACTAATATTTTACTTCCAGGCACTGGACAAACCATTACAAAAGAAACGAATAAGGAAACACCCTAACAGATGTTCCCCATTAGACTTCACTTCCTTTATTTGTATTAAGTAAAAAGACAATATATACTTCTAGAATAAAGCCCCAATTAAAAATAGTGTAAGGTGGGACACGATGTTAACACTGACTGTAAGGTGTTTATAGACTACCTCCGATTCACTCAAACTGATGCGGCACAGTGTTGCAACTTAAATTGTAAGATAAGTATCCAGCTCTCCACACTTCAACACCCAGCTGGAGAGTATCAAAATGCTTAATACATCCTTAATACATTCGCAACAACTGTGGCCCTCTTATCTCAGAAGGGAAACATAGTATCATGTCCCATTACAGTTTAGAGGGTTAAGAGTGGCCAAGGTGCTTCTTTCAGACGCTACTAACTCAGAGCATGCAATACACCTCCCTTTCTGATTGAGTGTTCCAGCACCCCCCCCCCCCGTTTTACATCTCCATCACTCCACAGTTATCCACCCCCGCACCTAAAAATGCACATCAGTCGTGCGTTTCGCTCCCTTACATGTGGAGCTTTTTCAAAGACTAGCCTGGACAAACTATTACTGGCCCTTTCAAAACTAGATCTTTAAATAATATGCTCTAATAAATTATATAAGTTATTGAATGGGAAAGAAAAGTCAGTTAGTATAAAATTACCCTACATGAAAATTATGTTTTGTTAGTAACATCAATGAATGTGGAGGTAATTTTGTGAATTTGAGCAGAATGGCAAAAATGATATAAAAATTGTATATAATACTCCATAAAGGTGTTAAAGAGACATTATACAACCTTGTTCAACATAAGTACAATGGATAGAGCTTGTGCTGAACATACTTTTTGCCTGTTGTTTTTTGTTATATTTATAAACAGGGCAAATAGGGAGTGTAACCCTTTCAGTGCCTGCAGGATTTTCCATTTCCGCTCCGCTCAGTACCAGAAGTCTTTTAAACAGTTTGTACTTTGATTTTAGGGGCGGGGGGGGGGTTAGTTAAGATAGAAAACTATATACTATTTTTTTCAGGAGAAGCTGAGCTTTTCAAATCTGAGTTTTTGTGTATAAATATATGCCAATACCAGATATGTATAGTTTTATGGAGAATGCTGACTTCTGTATATCAACAACTCCCAGCAGTAAATTAGGTTCCAAGGCCAAAAATCCTGGAACATTAGGTTTAACCCAGGAAACCATATATTTTTGAAAAGTACACATTCTGCCGAATCCTAAATGGGTCTTTCTACTCCTAAATACCAACAACAATAATAACAACAATGCTTTTTCTGAATTTAGCAGTTTCCATAAATAATTATGAAAATTCTAAAAAATCTCCTCAAAGCTTCCACTATCAAGCATCTTTCAACCATAGATTTTTGGAAAGTGCACATTGGGGTGAATTCAAGCTCCAAACTATGGAAGCGCAATGCACCATTTGGTGGTTTTGATGAAATACCTAAAAATAGCCTCAAAGCTTCCACTTTCAAGTACCTACCATGTGGCATTAGGTACCAAGAAAAAACATCCTAAATATGAAAGCCAAGGATTCACTAAGCAGTTTCATGCCCATTGTGCATAAAGTTAGTGCATAAATATTTCATGGCATATAAATCAGGCGGTGTATTTTTGAAAACCTTAGGGTTGATTCACTAAAGGTTGATAAGTTTTATTGCACGTTTTTTTGTGTTAAAATTGCCGCAAAAATAAGTGCAATTCGCTAAAGTATTAACGCATGCGTTAAGTTGCATATTGCGAGTGATGCAGCCTCCAGTTTGCAGGGAAATGGTCATTTTCATAAAAGTAGTTTTCCGAAAGTAATGCCGTGTATGGCTAATATGGTGTGCATTTTTTCGCATGCGGCGACTATTTGTGTGCGATGCGTTGATTAGCACGCGTTCCGTCAAATACCACACAAAAATAGTCTTTGCGACTTAAATAACGCAAGCAGCATCGCGTCTAAATTAACGCAAGTATGCTTTTAGCGATATGCTTTTTTTGACGCGATAAAATTTTTACCGCATACTATAAATAGCGCATGTTTTAATGCACTTTAGTGAATCAACCCTCTTGTATTTTCAGAAAATACACATTCTACTGAATGCAAAATGGGTAAATATGTCTTTGCACCAAACAGCAAAGTTAAGCTAAATGTAGTAATTTTTTTGTAACTACTGAAACAAGAACAGGAGGACCCTCTTCATCTTTGGATAGGGTGAGTGGGAAGACCAGGAAAGGATAGTCACATAGTATCCACATACCTGCCATTTTCTATGAAGCCCCTGGGTGATTGCACCCCAGGGGCCACTCATTCCTCACCTCATTGCCTAGGGGCTGGGAAACAAGCTTGGAGTAATGGAGTGGCTTTAAAAGCGCTCCTCCACTCCCAAACCTGAAAGTGTCGATCTACGATCTGTGGCACTTCAGTCCTTTTATCCACAGAATATAGATTCTACATTTTGTGGCACTTAAAGGGTTAAATTAATAAATTATAAGTGTTTGGTCCATGTACGGCAGATGATTAGATTACCAGCACACAGATAATCCCTCAGCATAATAGAGAGCTTGTATACTGGTAACCTACTTTGTGAGGACTGAAGAAACTTCGCACTTGGACCTTGTAATTTATTTATTGGGTCTGAACAGTTTAAAGAGTTGGCAACCCTCTCAATGAGCTACACCTGGGAAACATGAGAGGCAAAAAAATGGAACTTTGAACTTTAATCTTCAAAAAATGATCAAAAAAATGAAGAGCAATTGAAAACATTTTTGATGGAGTATCAGAAATAAAGACAAATTAATGGAAAATAGTGTTCGAAAGGTGTGTATGCTCAATGTGATGTAAAAATAACTCGGGCTGTAAATGGCTCTAACCAAATGAATTATATAAATTAAGTTATATATTAACAGCAGTACAGATGCCATAGTATATTTCAGTAACAGCACCATACACAGTAGCTTACAACTTACAATACTCACATATAGGTTCCAGCTGTAGGGAAAAAGAAAACACCTGTACCCTATTTATACTCCTCAGAAAAGCCAAAGCTGCTTACTAAATTGCCCTCAATACCTGGTGTTTCTGGAGCACCTACATTGATCCCTAAAACTTTTGCCACCCACAGCGATACATGTCACACCCCCCTGCCCTACAATTTAATATGGCATGATGTCAGTGGAAAGGGAGGGAATTGCAGAACATGCGTGATGGTTTGTATTTACTGGGCCTTTTGCTGCATCCACCTCCTCCCACAGAACCTGTCACCCCTATAGTTATTTCACTGGGACCTATATGAAGGATCTACCCCTCATCTGGTTAATCCTCATTCAAAGGGTCCTTTTGCCCTGACTTGGGCATATTCTAGTCCTTAACAATTTTCTTAAAACCTTTTATCTTGGCATGTGACATGATATATCAATGAATTTATAACCCACTCACATAATATTTTATATCAGCTTTCCTACCCATATGCATATACCAACCAGGAAGGATGTTAAAAATATTTCTGAATGAAATACCTTAGGGGTGGCTGCTACTATTTTTTGTGGCTATGGAGACCCCTTAGACTCCACTGCAACTTAGGTTGCAGTCACGATACAATAAACCCCTCTCCCAAAGCTGTTGCATTATAATAATTTCACCTAAGAAGTAGGCCTACTAAAGCTTGAATTATTTCCTGTATTCAGTTTTTTCATAGGTAAAATTTTTGTTTATGTTTATGAAAATTAGCTCCCTTCCAGCCATGACTCCCACATTCCCACAATGTGTTCCCACAATGCTTTGGCCATTTCTGTGATTCTTATTCTTTACATGTTAGTTAATCACAGAACATGCAAGGCATTGTGGGAATTAGCTGGAGGGAAGCTAACTGCTATATTGTCATTAATACATGAAGTGAATTTCAATTGGTCATTGCACTTATAAATAACTAAAATCACTAATACTTTTCAGATTCGTGTATATTGGAAAGATTCTTAAAATCACATTTGCATTAATTATGCAAAATTATATTTTTGGCTTTAATTCCATTTAAAAGTATTGCCTATGAATGTAGTGGTTTATGGCAATGGCATATGGTACATTTTGTTACCCATGCTTAATCACTTTCAGCACAGGGGACAAAAGGTCAGAAAATATCTTAGTATTGGTGTCAGTTTAAATCGCAGGTGGTAAAACATTTTAATCTCGTAAACCCAGAAAGTTGCCTTCCCTTTCATTTTCTAGCACATGACTTAAATTGTTTACCAAAAACATATCACACTAGCACCAAGGCAAACTTATTTTCAAACATGTCACCTGCACTGGAGAAGAATGAAGTGTATTGTGTGCCATTGCCCATAACTTTTAATAATGATCAAAGTACTAATGTTTATGCAGTGCTATTAAAATCCTTCTAAGCGGCTAGATTAAATTGCTGGTAAGGCACTTTAACACAGTTAAAGTAAGCTGAAAGCCACAGTTAGATTTGGTAGTAAGGTTATCTGAATCATCAAGGCACATCAAAATTGACTTTTATAGTGATCTTCCTTCATAATACTTTGCATGCTATTGCAGATTTGTCCTGCTATGCTCTGTACGTGTGCTACATAATCCCATAAAAGAGTTAGTTAGAATGAAAATTACTGTTCATTCTTTCATCTGTGACAGGAAACAAATACCATAGATTTAAAGCCAGTTGTTAGGCTTTATTGTTTGAATGCAGGCTGTAGGGGATGCAAATGAAACTGTGTGGTAAAACACCTGTGTGTTAGCATTCAGATTCTTGTCTTTATCCAAGGGCTGATCATAGAAACAAGGAGCATAATGCAAATATTCTTTGTGCATTTGTACATTGTAATTGTGTTTTTGATGTCATCATCAAAAAGGATGTCATCATCGAAATACAAAAGAATACATTTTCACGCCTAAATCTGCTCTGTGTCTGCACACAGGTTGATGCCGTGCTGGTCAGTGCAGTTACAGCATCGAGCCGATGGGAGTGGATCTACTGTTTCTCTCTCTGTTATTCTCAATAGTCTTGTGTGGCATTAGGCTAAAGGTTTCTGGTTTAACACAGAAATCTAAAACTCACATGCTTTTTGGCAAACTGCAGATCTGTTTACAATTTTTTGCCATGTTCACATACAGCACAGATTAATGGTGGATATCACTCAAGAAAGCAAAAGTCAAACTACTGAGGAAGCTCTTAAGTCTGTAGCTGTAATGGGAAACGTTCTATAAGCTATGTTATAGTATGTTTTTGCATTGAACAAAATAGAAAGCAGCTGTTGGTAAAGAACTTTTAATTGATGTGACTCCCCCCAAAGAGATGCAACTTGATCAAACAAACATGAGTGCCATCAGCCTAATAAAATATTGTGCAGCACAAAACATTGCTCATGTCAACACTAGTATAGTTGCAAGGCAACATCATATGGGCAGTGTTACAGCTAGAATTTACTGACCACATACATGTTTAAAGCCGTGCCAGGCTGCCATATTGAAATGGCACATAGGGCCCTTTATATTTCTGGGCCTCCAGCAACTTTTTGCTTTTACACCTTTGCATATAAACTCACAGTGCAAAAGGTTACTATTCAAGGTAGGATTCATTTATAATAAGTACCTAATGAAAAAAATAACCATCTAAAATGACATTGTTTAGCATTCCTTAACAATCCCTAAAGATACTAGTGTCTGTCACAGGTAGGCCATTACACTTGTTTGAACAGAAACTGTAGACTGAAAGGGAGTTTTGACCAAGGCAGACAAAAAGCCTTGTGTGCCATAGGGTTGTATTGAAAATGATTATTACCTGTATTGATATGGATAATGTAATGCTTTACAGAGATTATTCATCTCTGTCCCTGTGGAGCTGACAATCTAAGGTGCCAATCACATTCATGTCCAATGGCTAATTGTATCAGGAGCCACTTAACCAGAGAATGTGGAGGAAAGCCTTTGCCCTGGATGGAGGACCCCAGATACAGCATCATCTTTTGCACCTAGCCCCTTAAAGGCTCAAATCCTTGTATAACCCATTTTTTTTGTTTTTACATGCTTGACTTGGAGGGTACAGACAAATTAGTCACATTTTCATTTTCTGTGCATAGACACATGCAAATACCACAATTCAAGTCTCACTTTTTCAGAGGGAAAGTGATTAGACATCTATATCTGGGATGATCTTTCTAGGGCAAAAGGTTTTAGTAGAGATAAGCAGTGGCCACTGTACATAACTTGAAACATTTGTGGCTTAGTGCCCCAGCATACATACATATGATTGCTCTAAATATAGGTGGGTGGGAACCTATTAATGCAAATGAAAGTGAAAACTTTCCAATGTCCCCAGAAACCAATTACTTATAAAGCAAATTAAGAGTGTTGCCGGTAAAAACTGGCAAGTTTTCAGATTTATTGATGCAGATGTGCAGAGAAGACAGGTTGCATGCAAAATGCTGAATCAAAATGGGATATTAGAACTAATAGTGGGTGATAGTGATTTCCCAACCTTGATGTAGAAGGAATATAAGCAGTCATTTTGTCAGTGTTATATCTGAATAAAGATATTTTTGTAACCCCTTTAATCCTGAGAAAATAAGCAATACATTTGCCAGAAGGCAGAAACAGGATAATATTTTTTGTTTAGTGCAGTATGTTTAGTGTGTTTAGTGTAGAGGGCAGAGAGGGCATAAGTGCTCCAGATTGAGCACTAAGAGGCGTGCTTTGGTGCTGCTCTCTTTACTGAGTGCCAGATTTTTCAGCTGGCACTCAGTGCAGAGGGCACAGGGGGCATAAGTGCTCACAGAATGAGCACTAAGGGGCTTGCTTTTGCCCATTGAGGTGAAGAATGCAGCATATTTTCTTTGCTTAATAAAAGAAATCATTTTAATCCACTTTCCAAGACTTATTGATTAAAACTTTTCATTGATTTTAAAGTTGTCAATAAAATTATTACACAAATCAGTTTCTGTCTGTGTTTTGCTATTGCCTTCATAATTTGCCAGACCCTAGAAACTATTTATAAGACATCTTCAGCCAAAATTCCATCAAGTTTCCACAATGTCTTGTACACTTGTTATTCTTTTTTGCAGTTCTGTTTTTCATAATACATGTAAGCCACTGTGGGAAAAAGGAGTCTTGGCTGGAGGAGAACTACCAACAGTGTTGCAATGGTATAAGAAGTTAGGAGAAGGAGAAGAGAGACTGACTGACTGTTGCAATTGATCCGAAAGTAAAAATGGGGATGCTTTTTAGTTTGTAGATTTGAGAATTATTACTATGTTCCCTGTTCTTAGCCATTGTAAATTTACATACATATTTATTTCTATGGGATTTTTAAAAGTGTGTTTATCAAATGGTGAGTTCTTTCTTGCAACCATTGATAAATACATTTCTAAAAATCCCATAGGAATGAATAGAACATGGGTCTAGAACAAGTCTTTATGTTTTACGCTCTAAACTCACATTTTGATAAACCTGCCTTAATGCCCTGTTTTGTGCCTCACATGTTGTCCCATGGGTTTCACAATAGAGTGAAAAGAGCCAAGCCTTTCTCCAAATGTGCCAGTGTTTACCTGGAGGCTTAATGTATTCTTGCTGCTTAAGGCTGAGGGCCCTCAGGGCCCACGGTTAAATCTCAGCTACCACAGGTGACTAAACTCTCCAAGATGCCTTTCCACCAGCAATAAAGTAAATTGCCAGGGGAAAGGCATACATGCTGTGTTTAGGGATGCACTGAATCCTGATCCTTCATAGAGGATTTGCCCGAATCGCGAACCAAATCTCGAATCCTATTGAGTAGAAAATCGCCAAAAGAATAAGAATGTATGTGACTAACTGAAATTGATTTCATTTTTTATTATGCTATAATTTCAAAAATAAAAAAGCAATTTGTGTGATGTGGTACTGCTGCTTTTTTATTGATTGAGGAGTTGAACAAGACATGTTGAATCAATGTTAGACAACACTATCCAAAAAGTCCAGAATTCATAGACTGTACATGCCATTCTGAGTTAAATAATAATTAAATACTAATAATACTATTCTAGTCACAGACACTTACAGCATTGGATTGGGCCATTGGAGCACCAGGAAAAAACCTGGTGGGTCCAGACCCAATCCCTGTAGGGTGTTCCACTGATCCACCGGTCTCCCTCCCCCGATGTGTTTCAGGTAAGTTTAATTTAGATGCGCTCGGGGGTGGGGGTCGTACAGGTGTTGGGGGTGTGGGAAGGTGGTGGGGTGCAGGGGATCAGATCTTCTGAGCAAACAATGTTTGGATCTAGGTAGAAAGCATTTATTTCCTTTTCAACTGTATTAGTGGGCATAGATTGATTATTTTTGTTTCCAAACACTTCCTTCCAATTATTCCAAATGCCCTTGAACTTTTTTTTGATGGTGATGGACCTTTTTTTTCTACCTGGTGATTTACCCTGCTTAGAATTTTTATCATCATGGCTATTAGGAGGAGTACCACCACTATCATCACTATTAAGTATTCAATTGTTAAGACTGGATCAGCATTAAGTACAGTTGCAACAGCCTCTTGAACTAATCATTTTGCTCTATACCTTCGTGTTTCTGCTGTCCAAAGTTTTGCTTTATATCTGGGATCTAATGATGTAGCAACAACTAAGAGACTAGTCTCTCATAGACCATGGAACCTTGACTGAATGGATGATAGCAAAAGATTTTTCATATGCTTGATACCATCATCTGCTACATCAGTGCTTATGTAACGCTTTAGCATTGTCACTGCTGGTGAGATAATGGATATACAATCATTTGCAGCACTTATCTCTCGTCAATTCCTCAAATGGCTGAAGTATACCTATAACAGTTTCCATGAGAGTCCAATGCTGTGCATGAATATGATACATGTTGTCTGTCTCTGAAATATACAAGTAACTGGATGTTTTTGTTCTATCATTCTCTGCAGCGTCAGGTAAGAAGAATTCCATCTAACATCAACATTTTGAATAAACTGTAAACTGACTGCAACTCAGTAAATCTTCCTTTTGCACTTGATGAGTGTTTAAAATCACCAACTGTTTTTCTGCATACGGCTATCATATCATTTACACCAGGGCTTCCCAACCTTTTCAGCAGCACGGCCCGGTAGGAGGCAAATTTTTTTTCCCACGGACCAAGGGGGGCGGGGCGCGCCGCGTAATACATGCGACGCGCTGGGGAGGGGGGGTGCGCTGCGGCCCACTGCCCTGCTGTCCACGGCCCGGAACTGGTCCGCGGCCCGGCGGTTGGGGACCCCTGATTTACACTGTCATGGATACATCCAATGCTAGGAAGCTGAGCTTCAGACATAGCTTTAACCAGCTGCATTATCACAAACAATAATATGGCATTTTCCTGTGTGAATGTCCCATGTTCTCATTGTTTGTTGTACAGAATCCGCAATTTGCTTGCCAGTGTGTCTGGTATTAAAAGCTTTACTTTTAACTTGCTTTATTACTTTATCATATGTCAGTTATTATTTTGTCAGAGAAAAAATGACGGGATGAAATTTTGTACTTTTTTTTGTTCTAGGATATTCACCAGTTCAGTAAATCCAGCATCCTCAACAACTGAGTAAAGGTCCCCATACACGGGCCGTTTCTAGCTGCCGATATCGGTCCCTTAGACTGATTCGGCAGCTAATCGGCCCGTGTATGGGCCTGAAATCAGCCAGATATTGATCGGGCAGGTTAAAAAATCTAGTCGGATCGGGGACCCGTTGTTATAAATCGATCGTTTGGCCCCAGGGTCAAATGATCGAATTAGCCTGGATTCTCCCGATATCGCCCACCTGTAGGTGGGGGATATTTGGAGAAGATCCGCTCGCTTGGCGACATCACCAAGTGAGCGGATCTGAAGGTGTATGGGCACCTTTAGGCTGCAAATCTACTACCATCATCTTACCAATACCAATGTGAATTTTAACTGCATGAGGGTTATCAGAGGCCCACTGTTGTTTTGGTTTTGTTAACACATTAAATTGTTGCTTGCATGTTTTAACAGTGGTGATGTGGTATACTGTTTTACCTACTTACCACCTCAAAATAAATCTACAGAGCAAATACTACATTTTGCTTTCGTTGAATAACCCCCTGTTTTTGTAAAATTGTTTTTGAGATTTTTTTCCATTAGCAGCACTTGCTGTTAAACTCTGCGGGTGACAAAAAAAAGTCTCAGTCTCAGACTGTCAGTGTCACTCTCCAGACCACCAGGCTGCCTCCTCCATCAACACTTTGAACCCAAAAAAAAGTAATATATTACTTGATGGGGCTGCCACAGAAAAAAAAATGGTACTCATGAGTGTTCATGTACATACTGTATGGTACACCTACTTTTCCTGCTCAGAGTCAGCAGTAATGGCATCTCATTTTTGATTAGTCTATACTTCCTAGTATGATTGATTTGACAAAGTTAGAAGAATATTTTTTTCCCTTACCAACCTTGCCTTCACATTATACTGTTTGAGGCACTGAAAGTCAAAAGTTAGTAAAAATAGATTATCCAAGTGGAGGCTGCAGATAAATAGGATGGAGGCCGTGGGTGTGCTAAAAGTCAGAAGGCGCTAGGCAATCAGAGTCGCAGTGAAGAGCAGAGCGGAAATGATGTGGGTGGCAAAACTTACATCATCAAGTGCGCCTCGCGCCATTGGACGCGCCGGAATAATAGAATTTGGTTTGGCACAGAGCAAGGAATCAGCCAAAACCAAATACTTCAAAAAATTGCTGGATTGGGACAGAATTCCGAACGAAATCTGGGATTCTGTGCATCCCTAGTTGCTTTGTTCTTCCGAAGTCGCGTGTAGTTTCCTCCTGCAGGACCTTTGCCCTTAGGCAGACATACCAAACAATCCATAGCAGAGAAACTTAAACAATAATACTATTCTAAAAACACCTTGTCCGTGATAGATCCACAAGTTTCCTGGTTAACACACAAAGCGATTATACAAGGTTTTAAACCCCCCAAAGACCCTGATCAAATATACTGCCTGAACTACCAACCACTGCTAAAAGCAATACCACAAAACTGTGCCAAATGTCAAAGAGGAACAATATTATGACTTGGTAGTATTGTCAAAATTAATGCATTGCTTAAAATCCTATAATCTTTACAGGTTTCTGCAAATCCCACTGCCATCCCAAATTCTTTGGCCTCTCCAAAAAATAATGAACAATTTTATATGGCAAAATAAGCTTTCCAAGGTTAAAATTCCAGAGAGCACAATATCTAAGAACCTCAAGTGGGCTGGGAATCCCAAATGTCAGGGTTTATTATTAGCGATGAGCAAATCTGTCCTGTTTCGCTTTGCTGAAGAATTTGCAAATTGTCCAAGCCCTTTTTTTGCAGCCATTTCGCAAAAAAAAAAAATTGCCGATGGTGAAATGTGGAATTTCGCTGTGAATTCATGCCTGGAAAAAAATGTACCCATCACTATTATTTATTCATTTTAGAAACCGCTATATGAATGTGTGCCCCTATGAGTTATAGAAAATGGCCAGATCATGAAAATGGTATGGCGGAACAGAACCAACTTACTCATTACTTCTGGCTTTCCAAATATAGCAGGCCCTCACTTACAAACCTACTGAATGCAATCGCCCATGTAATACAAATGTGGTACAGAGTGGCTTCTAAGAAGAAGCCATTCACACATAATACCTCTCTCGGCCTTGACCAGAGTTATCCACATATCTCATGATGGATAGATAAGAGGATCTGGACACTTGGTGCCTAATACTCAGTAAAATCCCTTAAAACCTCTGAGAGACTAACCAAAAAGTATACCCCCAACCAGCAGACAAGTACATCTATATACAATCTGTATACAACACATTGGCTCAGTTCCCTAAACAAAAGTTGTAAAACTTCACAATTCCTAACACTCTTGGAACATCTATGCAAACAAGGATGGAGTGGAAGAGGTCTCCTCTTGGACTGTTACTAAACAAACATTCACCATTGAACAATGGCAAAGTGCTCTTATTGCACCCGGAGTTGTTACTCAATGCACCAACTGCATTAAAACTCATACTAAACTTCTTTATAGATGTCCTTTGCCAGTATCAACCTTTTGGAAAGAGATATTTGCAAATTAATTCACAGTTACAACATCAAGCTTTTTGCTGCACTCCCGAAATAGCCCTCTTACAAATAAACCCGTCAAATATACAAAAATGACTAAAAAATGAATATTCCACATATTCAGTGAAGGCACTATGCTTATTGCAAGTAATTGGAAAAACAACATTCAGAGCCAGTTCTAATCATGAACCCAAATTGCTTTGATACCACTACCATATACAGTAGCAGCTACCACTTCTTTTCTATTCTTTATCTCCCCACAGTTCAGTTTTCTGTTATATTCCCTATAGATATTATTTTGTTATTTGTATACAATGTCTATGTTTTCCCACTATCATGCAATAATTGCCTTTGTATGTCATTTTTGTCCTATTATGCAAATGAAGCTTGAGTTAAAAAAATGAACTTGCTTATTAGATGCTGAGCAAAATGGTATAATATGTGAATGTAGATAATATATATCTATCTTTTATTTCTGGCCCTTTGACCACACTGTGAACCATAGACTTAAATAATGAAATTGTTTATACACATCTACCCTCCCACATGAGCTCAGTGTTTCAGTGCCACTGTTTCTTTAAAGAATACTTGCTCCTGGTAATATTAACTGTATGACTTACTTTATATGTGTAGATTGGAAATGGGCTAAATGGTTTAGTGTAGGACTGTGTCACGTTTGCTCTGCTTTGTGCCCAGTATTCTTCCTAAGCAGCAAAGCTGCAAATTGGTGTCTCATTTTACAGATTAACAGGCAGAGAATGGTTGTGCTTATTTTTTCTTCCTCAGACCACTAAGCTCTTTGGTTTGATCCTTTGGATACCTATGTTTAGCATCGACTTCTATTTGATAGTGAGGATTGGAAAGCTGAATCTTTTAAGTTCCCCTCCCCTCCTTTACTTGCTCAGAATAGATCTGATTCCATAGGGCTTCAAGTACCAACTCAATAGCTTCTTTCTGCCTTAATCAGCCTGTAATGGATCTAATGGCTGTTTTGTCATCCTTGGAGATCTGATTTTCTGATGTTGTGTCTGCTGCTGCAGCTGCTGCTGTAAAGGAAATAAGTGTGTGCACTGCCCAAAGGAAGGCCAGTTAGCCCCATTAAGGAGATACAGGCAAGGAACAGCCTAGCTGCACAGTGGGATACTTGAAAATCACAGATGGACAGCACTGGTAAGCACAGAAAAAGGTGTCACATCCTTTCAAATAATGCAGCATTTCTTGTTTGAATCTCTTATAATTCTAGCAGTTTTAATTCTTTTCAAAGCTGTTATGTTATTGTATAGATGTTTCTCTGCCAGAGCAGCTTGGCTTCTGTCATGTTGTTGAATTAGACGGTTATGCTATTTTTAGACTTTTGCATGCAGGGGTGTTTGGTGCCCAGGCTGAGTTTTCTGAAAAATTATATATACACATATATATGATGTATGTATATAGAGCAAATCAGAGGGCAGTATACAGTACTGTTTTCTATATGCTAATAATATTCTATTTCTATATTACCCTTTTGTTTCTTTAGTAGCCATACATTAACAAACATAACATTACCATGACTTGTAAATTCAAACAACTAAAGTGCAGCAATCTAATAATTAGGCATGTTCTAATTTTTCTAATTGCTGCTTGTAGCCTGACAAACATTGCTCTGCAGATTCATCTGATAGGAAATTACTTGATTTTGCTTTATTCTGGTCTTTTCATTTTTGTTGTGTCATAACTGTTATCATACTGCAGATCTGACAGCTGGCCTGGAATTAGGCATAACTGAACTGGGTCTAGGGAAATATGACATCTTCTTGCTTTGCACTTTAAAATATAATGGTGTTAAAAAGAAACAGTCTTGTGTCCATGAAGTTGCTATACTGTCAGCTGAAACTGTCAGCGTTAGATCCGAAATAGGAAATGTGCTTGGCAGGTGTGAAATCAAAGCCAGCTGGAGGCTATTCCCTGCTATTCTTACAGCATCTGGATACATGACACTGAAACTCTCCTTATTTCTGCTAATTTGTTATTATATGGGAAGAAATCATTGTGACTGTATGTCAGCTATCTGGAAAAATGCTGAGTGTGGAAACCAGCCATCTGCAAACTGAAAAAAGAAAATGTTGGAAATGTTTTTGTAATTTTAATTTAAAGTAAATTTTGGGTATAGTTAAGCTGTTGGATATGGCTACATAGGTTACTGTCCAGGAAGATATGTACTAGTCTGCTTCAGTACATGCCTATCCAGAAATTATTCTGAGGTCTGTGCTATTCCCTGACTTTGCTGCTCTCTGTATTAGCAGTAGTTTGGATCAAAATTCTCACTATCCACTGTGGATCCCTTTGACACTATCATTAACTTTAGGCAATAACTACCATGCAGATTGACTTATAGCCCTCCCCTAATATGCCAGATTGGAAGTAACCCATGGTAGGGTGCGGGTGTTTTGCAGAGATGATAAAAATACACTATGTGCTATAAATATAATACTTTCACAAAGTAAATAATAATGCAAAAATAAACAAGAGTCATTTATGTTGTTAGAACATGTTAATTAATAATTTGATAATACAAAAAAGCCATGCTTAACTTGTAAAATGTTTACCTTTAAAAAGTGCTTAGTAATGCAGTATGTCACCAGAAATGTATGTTATTACAAAAATAGTTATTAAAAATGACCCCCTTAATAAAATACAATATTAGCATACAACACTAAAGTCGCAACAAGGTTACATGGCCTGTATAAAAACATTATGGCTCTGAGCCTTAATATGGTTACTCTTTTTTATATTGTTACAGCCTTACTGCTGAGATGTCTCAACTCCCAGCTACACAACTGCAGCATTATCCAACAATGGTGATAATGCTCTTTTATTGTAACAATAAATGTAAACTCATCTATAAGTTCCAAATATACTGCAAGAAGGGCATGTGCACAGTTACTATTGTTATTTGAGAGTTAATTCCAACTGGGTTGTAGATCATCAGCTAAAAGGTTGCAGGTCTGACATCAGTGATAAGGAATAACAAGTCCTGCAAGCATCCTTTCACCTTCCCTAATAAATGAGGTCACAAGCCAGTTAGTATTTTTACTGCGGTGCACTATAAATATGTTTTTGCTGTCTTCTGTAAGATTAAAGGAAACCTAGGACATCTCAAGGTTTTCAAGGTCATTTGCAAGCTCTTCTGTAGACAAAGCCAAGTTGCAGCCACACAAACTTAGGAATGGTATAGGCTGCATTTTCCAAAGAACACTCAATAGTCATTAAAATGTTAAATTATATATAAACACAAATATACATTGTCTACATCAGTGATAAAATGGTTATGGGAGCTGGTAATCAAATCATCCAGGCAGCAGGTCAACAGAAGTACCAAAGGCTCACCTACCTCCACACAGATGAGACACCTCAAGCCAAGTGTTACTTAGTTACTTTCTTTTGTGTTGTATTAACAATGATCAACAATATTAAGTTATGAGAGCTCTGTGGTCTGTACAAAGGTACAAGACCTCCCACAGTAGCCAAAAAGATATTTGATTTTAAACTGGTGAGCCATAGTGATTGGGGAAATTTTTCGGCAGGCATGGATTTGCTGTGAAATTCTGTGTTTCGCCATTGGCGGATTTTTTATTAAACGCCTGCAAGAATTGGTGCTGGAAAAATTCGGCGAGTAAGGACAAAGTCGTGAAGTCAAAAAAGTTGCAGTCACCTCAAAAAAAGTCACAATCACTTCAAATACATCACATCAAAAAAGTCGCGCAGTCGCCGCTTTTTGCGGATGTTTTGCCATTCCGCAAATTTTTCCATAGTTCTGCAAATTTTTCGGTGAAGCAAATTGAAATATATATATATATATATGTATATATATCACTAGTGAACCATAAATGCTGTGTGGTTAAATACATATCCTGCTGCTTGTTCTTACAGAAGGTGTTATGTGGGAAGCCACTGGCATTTGGGGCTACATACTTGTTAGATTTTTGCCAGCTAGAGTTGGAAAGACACTTCTAATCCAGAAGGATGCACAGTGTATTATTCAATTTGTGTACTACATACATAAATCAGAAGTATTCTTTTTAAAGTAAACTTAACCCCCAGCTTCCAGTTTAACTATTTGGGTCCCGGTACTGTAGCCCCTGCTACATCCCGAACAACATCAACATTGCTGTGCTCTACAAAATCAACAGCCAAAGCCAGAATGAGAGAGGTTTCCACTGCACAAGCCCCTGCTTGAGAATAAGAGGCTGAGGGGAGTGATTTTCTGCAACTTGCAAGGGTGCAGGGGGGACTGTACAGGGACCCAAATAAAAAAAATTGCATTTCCTGTTGCAATATTCTTCATTACGTATAACAGGTTGTCCTGTGTCCTGTGTCCATATTGCCTTAGTGATGAGCGAATCTGTCCCGTTTTGCTTCGGCAAAAAATTAGCGAAACGGCGAAAAAACTGCAACAATTATGTGCATTTTTCCGCACCAAATGTGCCAGTTTTGCAACAAATCCACCAATGACAAAACTCGGAAATTCACAGAAATTTATCAAACATCTTTATAGATTGATGAGATCAGTCCATAATGATTACGTGATTTTTTCAACTGTTTGACAAATATTTTTGAATTACTGTAAAAGTATTGTAATTTGAATTGATAGTAAACCTGCAGTGAACTCTTCAATATTTCCAATCTGAATTTACCAATCTGGTAAATCTGCCCCAAAATCTACTTCCTGCTACAAAGAAATTTACTATACATAAAAAAGGCTGAAAAACTCCTATGAATGCAATTGCAGTTTAGCTTTACTTTATGACAGCATTTATTAATACTGATTCATTCACCTATAATACATCATATCAAAATAAATGAATATAGTAAATCTATACCATTAGAGTAGTAATTTTTGTTTGTGAAATCCATATTTGTGTTTGGATAGCACACAAAAATGATATATATATATTTGTAGGCTGGACTATATTGAATTGATAATGTTATACAAATAAGTCTATAGAGCCACTGGGCAGATTCAACCCTGGGGTCTATACATAAGCATTGCATTTACAGAGCTGTAACTGTGCCAAGTTGTCTAACTCCACCCCAAATTTTTTAATTGGCTGGGAAAGCTCTGTAATACATCTAATCTGATGGGAAAAAACTAAAATGTTTTCATACAAGACAAATCAATCCCTTTTATTAAAACTAACAAGCGAATTCTGTATTGCCTGTTGGTCAGCTATATGTTGAGCAATGTTAAACTGGTAATATTTCATTTTTATCTTAAATGTATTTATGTTCCTATGTTTAGAGAGCTGTACCAGGAAATAG